>NW_026732382.1:27500-72500 GCF_028476545.2 Physella acuta | reverse complement strand
TCTTGAAGATCTGATCCCGGTGTGAACTGTTGTGGCTAGTCTTAGAACTGTGTCTGTGTGGCTGGTCTTAGAACTGTATGTGTATGGCTGGTCTTTGAACTGTGTGTGGCTGGTCTTAAAACTGTGTGTTGCTAGTTTTAGTACTGTGTCGATGTGGCTGGTCTTAGAACTGTGTTTATGTGGCTGGTCTTAGAACTGTGTTTATGTGGCTGGTCTTAGAACTGAGTGTGGCTGGTCTTATAACTGGGTCTGTGTGGCTAGTCTTAGAACTGAGTGTGGCTGGTCTTATAACTGGGTCTGTGTGGCTAGTCTTAGAACTGAGTGTGGCTGGTCTTAGAACTGTGTGTGGCTGGTCTTAGAACTGTCTGATAATTTAATGTTTTGCTTACGTCCGCTTGTTTTTATTTCATGAGCTAGCTCACAGAGTTCAGTGGCTCGTATTATCGCGGTCGTGAAATAATTCATGCGTCGTTGATTGTAAGTAACTTAATTACATTAATTATGAAACGAGGTTAGTATGAGGGAAATATCCCTGGGGCGTGCACACGTCCACACCTACACCATTGGTCTCACGTGATTGTTTACTTGTTACTTAGCAACGGTTAATTAAAGATGAAGTGGGAATTGTAAATGAGACTCTGCGGTCTTGCATGTTGAAAGGGTCGAGGTTATTTTTATACCTGGTTTAAGTTGTAAACTTCGTCGGTCGTCTATAAAACACTTCACATCTACATATACATACATACTGGTTTACGCATACATATATATCTATACAGGTCTATAAAAATTCTCATACCCATAAATACACTGTCGCACTCAGAATAAATTCACATTATCTCTTTCATAGACAAATACTTGCATACACAAATAATCTTAGCACACAAAAACACACAAATACAGACATACAAACATTAATCGTACACATTCACACACATAAGCCTACATACATACATATACCCCACACATAGTGACACGCACATAGACACATAAATACACACACACTACCGAAAGAAGCACCCTCACACACCCAGTAAAGCTCAAGTATACACATACAACATAAACACAACCACCTCACTGGCAAATCTCTAACAGACCAGCCACCTGACGTCTTGTCCGGTATCCGGACGCCGCCCCCTTATCCGGACAATACCGTCTGAGACGTGACTCAAGTGCTCCATCGTTCTCCAGTCGTTGGGATCTGTCAGATCAAAGATCACCCCCCCCCACCATCCCCCTGCACCCCACCCACAACCAGACTGTCGGGAGTTGGCACCTATACCTCATTGTCCTACAACATCCAACACAACAGCAATATAAAATATTGCCTCATTTATCAGCTTATTCTAACGCTACCACACCCAGCTTCTCTTATTTCATCAATTTTTTATACCATTTTAGTCCGAGGCGAAACTAATTGTTAAAGTTTAAAACTTAATGAAACTAATAGATCTCAATAAGCCTAACCTAACTCATCTCTGAGCCTAAACTAAACCCACTGAGCCAGACATGTAATAGATCTCAATAAACCTAACCTAACTCATCTCTGAACCTAAACTAAACCCACTCGGCCAGGTGAGCCGAAGACGATTCCCTAACATGAAACTTGATACCGGTGGGAAGACGGTTCCCAGAAAGAACCGCTACGGAAAAAAGCGCAACGGAAAAAAGCGCAAATCAAAAAGCGCAACGGAAATAAGCGCACACGGAAAAAAGCGCAAAGAGAAAAAAGCGCACACAGAAAAAAGCGCAAAGAGAAAAAAGCGCAAACGGAAAAAAGCGCAAAGAGAAAAAAGCGCACACAGAAAAAAGCGCAAACAGAAAAAAGCGCAAACGGAAAAAAGCGCAAAGAGAAAAAAGCGCACACGGAAAAAAGCGCAAAGAGAAAAAAGCGCAAACAGAAAAAAGCGCAAAGAGAAAAAAGCGCACACAGAAAAAAGCGCAAACAGAAAAAAGCGCAAACGGAAAAAAACGCAAAGAGAAAAAAGCGCAAACGGAAAAAAGCGCAAACAGAAAAAAGCGCACACGGAAAAAAGCGCAAACGGAAAAAAGCGCAAACGGAAAAAAGCGCAAACAGAAAAAAGCGCAAACGGAAAAAAGCGCAAACAGAAAAAAGCGCACACAGAAAAAAGCGCAAACAGAAAAAAGCGCAAACGGAAAAAAGCGCAAACAGAAAAAAGCGTACACAGAAAAAAGCGCAAACGGAAAAAAGCGCAAACAGAAACAGGAAAATGCGCAACCAGAAAAAACACAACGAAAATGTGCAAAAGAGAAATTTAGCACAAAGACCATATGGACTAGATGACACATTTATACATGACTGTTAGGACTGCTGTGAGAGTGTCGTGTTTGATCACGTGATCTACTACCATTTAAAGCGTGCCACTACCATCTGCATTCCCATCACCACGATACAGGCGATAATCACTTTACACAATGCCTATTATTTTCTTGGTCAATAATTATTTAACTACTATTCTCGTATAAACATAAAACTATCGACATTACACGAAGTAACTTTCACATTCTTCCTATTCCGAACTACCTAGCTTGCATACTATAACAACCCGTTCCTATGGCAAAACTTCACTCTCTTTCATCCGCGTCATCAAACATGCATTCGTCATCTCTCGTAACAACATTCATTCGCACCAAAATAACAATTTTGTATTTAATATTTTTTCACATCATGACGCACCTACCTACCTACCTACTACCCACCTACCCACCTACCTACCTACCTACCCACTTACCCACCTACCCACCTACCCGCCTACATACTTACCAAACTACCCACCAAAAAAGTATCGGCGAAGTTCGTAAGTTTCGTAAACTGTACTAGACATCTTTTTTTTAATGAAAATTCATTGACATCATTGACATATGTTACATATATGTTACATTTTGCGACAACCTTAATTAGTGCGTTGGGCTTGTATGAAAACTCACTTCGAACTAACTCAATTACATGCTATTTATTTTAACATTACACGGTAAGCGTCACCCAACTGTTGTGATGTGAGGTGAGGACAGGTTCGACAATAAACCAACACGAAAGTACGAAAGAGACATAGATTGCCTATTAGAGAATGGACCCCTTAACTTTCCTAACCCCACCATTTATTATAACCTACCTAACCTCTAAATTTACTGCGCTAAATGTCACTTCCCTCCCAATCGTTCCTATTCTACAGAAATGTGTATACTATTTATTTACATTCTTTAATCTCAATATAACTAAAATAGACTTTTGTTTGAAAGGTAATGAAAACATCTAAACAAAAGGGACGCTACTCTAAATCTATGTGAATACTTATATGCAGTGGCGTAGGCAGGGGGGGGGGGGGTTTATGGGGGTCATAACCCCACCCCCCCCCCCCCCCCCCCCCCCATAGACTAGAACATCACAACAGTTGGGTGACGCTTACCGTGTAATTAATACTAATAGTTTCGCCGTCTGTCTATCTATCTATCTATCTATCTATCTATCTATCTATCTATCTATCTATCTATCTATCTATCTATCTATCTATCTATCTATCTATCTATCTATCTATCTATCTATCTATCTATCTATCTATCTATCTATCTATCTATCTATCTATCTATCTATCTATCTATCTATCTATCTATCTATCTATCTATCTATCTATCTATCTATCTATCTATCTATCTATCTATCTATCTATCTATCTATCTATCTATCTATCTATCTATCTATCTATCTATCTATCTATCTATCTATCTATCTATCTATCTATCTATCTATCTATCTATCTATCTATCTATCTATCTATCTATCTATCTATCTATCTATCTATCTATCTATCTATCTATCTATCTATCTATCTATCTATCTATCTATCTATCTATCTATCTATCTATCTATCTATCTATCTGACAAGAACGCTGTAGAGAAAACACAAGCAAAATAAAAACATGCACAGTAATTCGAAAAACGAAGTATGACGCGGTCACATTTAGCACAGAGTAGAAAATAATCTCCAGCCGGAGAGTGCACACAGTAATATGACGTCATTGATTTTCGAGTAAACATTGAATAAAAAGGCAATTTTGTCTAATCTAAGTGGTTTGCGTGAAGAGTTTCTTTCATACAATTCTTCGGGTAGGGGCGAAGCCCCACCCCCGCGTAAGAACGTCTGAGCCCCCCCCCCCCCTCCCCAACTCAAATGAAATTTCTTCATCGATACTCTATAATAAAATTACCGCCTAATTAATGTGTCTAATCTAAAAAGTGGTTTTCTTGCAATTTCTTTAATGCAATTATTCGGGTAGTGGCTAAGCGCGACACCAGTGTTTCTTTCAGACTTTTTCCTCCCCGGAGAGGGGTGGGGGTACTTGAAGTTTTCGGGGGCGGGGGTAGAATTTTTGGGGAGGGGGCGGACACTGGAAAAAGTATATAATTATATTTCGTTGAATGGGACGGTAGACATGTTTTTTTCGGGGGTGGGGGTGGGGGGGGGGGGGGGTGGTGTGTGTGTGGGGGGGTGGGTTGGTTTTAGTTTAGGAAAAGAGACAGCACTATCAGCCTAGCGCCCGTTGTATCCTTCCTCAACGGGCCATTTTTCTCGTGTTAAAATAAATAGCATGTAATTGAGTTAGTTCGAAGTGAGTTTTCATACAAGCCCAACGCACTTATTAAGGTTGTCGCAAAATGTAACATATATGTAACATATGTCAATGATGTCAATGAATTTTCATTAAAAAAAAGATGTCTAGTACAGTTTACGAAACTTACGAACTTCGCCGATACTTTTTTGGTGGGTAGTTTGGTAAGTATGTAGGCGGGTAGGTGGGTAGGTGGGTAAGTGGGTAAGTGGGTAGGTGGGTAGTTAGGTAGGTAGGTAGGTAGGTGGGTAGTAGGTAGGTAGGTAGGTGCGTCATGATGTGAAAAAATATTAAATACAAAATTGTTATTTTGGTGCGAATGAATGTTGTTACGAGAGATATGACGAATGCATGTTTGATGACGCGGATGAAAGAGTGAAGTTTTGCCATAGGAACGGGTTGTTATAGTATGCAAGCTAGGTAGTTCGGACTAGGGAGAATGTGAAAGATACTTCGTGTAATGTCGATAGTTTTATGTTTATACGAGAATAGTAGTTGAATAATTATTGACCAAGAAAATAATAGGCATTGTGTAAAGTGATTATCGCCTGTATCGTAGTGATGGGAATGCAGATGGTAGTGGTACGCTTTAAATGGTAGTAGATCACGTGATCAAACACGACACTCTCACAGCAGTCCTAACAGTCATGTATAAATGTGTCATCTAGTCCATATGGTCTTTGTGCTAAATTTCTCTTTTGCACATTTTCGTTGTGTTTTTTCTGGTTGCGCATTTTCCTGTTTCTGTTTGCGCTTTTTTCCGTTTGCGCTTTTTTCTGTGTGCGCTTTTTTCTGTTTGCGCTTTTTTCCGTTTGCGCTTTTTTCTGTTTGCGCTTTTTTCTGTGTGCGCTTTTTTCTGTTTGCGCTTTTTTCCGTTTGCGCTTTTTTCTGTTTGCGCTTTTTTCCGTTTGCGCTTTTTTCCGTTTGCGCTTTTTTCCGTGTGCGCTTTTTTCTGTTTGCGCTTTTTTCCGTTTGCGCTTTTTTCTCTTTGCGCTTTTTTCCGTTTGCGCTTTTTTCTGTTTGCGCTTTTTTCTGTGTGCGCTTTTTTCTCTTTGCGCTTTTTTCTGTTTGCGCTTTTTTCTCTTTGTGCTTTTTTCCGTGTGCGCTTTTTTCTCTTTGCGCTTTTTTCCGTTTGCGCTTTTTCTGTTTGCGCTTTTTTCTGTGTGCGCTTTTTTCTCTTTGCGCTTTTTTCCGTTTGCGCTTTTTTCTGTTTGCGCTTTTTTCTGTGTGCGCTTTTTTCTCTTTGCGCTTTTTTCCGTTGCGCTTTTTGTTTTGCGCTTTTTTCCGTTGCGCTTTTTTCCGTTGCGGTTCTTTCCGGCCACCGGGAAGACAGGGGAGACGACTTTATTCTCTCCCCTTGTGTAAGGGGCATCACTACATCTCAGCAAGGAACTCATTAGATCTGGTTCAAAACATGATGTAGTAATCAGAGGAAACTACTCTGTAGGCTAATTGAAAGCAAGCGTTATACATATGTATTTGAATATATACATACATATATATAGGCCTATATATATATATATATATATATATATATATATATATATATATATATATATATATATATATATATATATATATATATATATATATATATATATATATATATATATATATATATATATATATATATATATATATATATATATGTATGTATGTATATATATATATATATAATGAATATAAGATTATTTTGTTTAGTATTTTAGTTTGATTAGCCAGATGACTACAAGTTTTTATGTGATAGAGACAGTAAAAAAAAGGTTTATAGCTCAAATGCGTCTGTCGAAAACCTCTTTTTTTCAAATTTGACAAAATCGAATTTTATTGATAAAATTTTTGGCCAATAAAACTTCATTAAAATAATTTAAAATCTACAGATTTTGTGCGCAATGTCCTAGCTTGCTTATGTATCTGCCCGACAACAGAAAACAGTATCGCTCTGTTACTTGACATTTCCCATGTACCTTCACTACAACTAAGTATAATTAACACCCAATTATCTTTACTCCCAAATGTACCTAAATAAATCAAACATTCCTCTTTATGATGAATCTTTTTTTAAAAACTGAATCTCCTGTTTTGTTAACATTATTTTTCGCCCTAGTAAAATAAAAAAAATATATAAAAAATTTTAAAAGAAACTTATTACTCAAACATGTAGACCTATCTAACTTCTCAAAACAAAGCAGGCAATATTTTTACAACGTTTAAATTGCTATCATATTTGTTTATTAAAAAGGTTTATTTTTCTTTTGACAACAAATCTCGTATTCATTTCACAAGACCTTAGCTAGATTCAGTGAAAGTTGATACTGTTTGGAAACTAATGGCACATTTGTCCCTTATCTGTTCATTCTGTATTTCCGTTTTTTTTCAAGTCTATTTATAGCTTATCTCTTATCGAGCATGTCGATTTGTGAACATGACCAAAGTATTTTTTTTCCCTCTTCACTCAATACATCTCTTTCATTGCTGCAGTCGGTCTCTTTCAACTGGAAAAGCAATTAAATGATAATGCGTCTTCTGTTGATTTATAAAAAAACAACAACGACTGTTTTGCTTACATAGGCCTACATGAACTCTTATTAAATAGATGTGAACAAAACAACAATAAATGTAGGAGAAAGTATGAGTTTTAATCTTGCGTCACTTCCCGTGTAGGCTACACTTCCCATTGGGCCTTTTTAAATTCTATTTTGTTTTTTTATTCGGTTGACACGCCCGCGTGTTTGATTCCAGCGATTCTAATGATTGGGCCCTTGGTTTAGGTGTACATAACAGACAGACAGACACACTAATCTCAGTAGAGGTTTAGAAAAACAGATGTGGTTTATCAAATTCAAATGTTGTTTAGGTTAACTCTGCTTCACCCCCTCTTTGCCCCTGGGTCACACGATCTTAGCCCTCCCGACACACCCTGTCTTAGCCCCTAGGTCACGCCCTGCCTTAGCCCCAGGGTCACACCCCCTCCTTGCCCCTGGGTCTTATCTCGTCTAACCAACCACGACAGCTTGGTGACCCCACCCCCCTAAAGTGCACGAGAGAAAAAAAGAGCAACACAAACCAGGTATGTACCAGATTGCCTTAATTCCCACGAGGTCAAGCAGGGTCACGTGATGCCCGTAACATAGCCAGCGTGTTTACATCACGACTACAACTCAGCTCTAAAACCCCGACGGTGGCACCTACACATTTGCTCTCAGGCTTGTATTTTAATTTAACTCCTTCTCTACACGTCAATTACAACTTACAAAAAACATTCACCGCACATTCATCAATAGCGTACAATGATCCTTCACTACTACGCAGATTATAATTTACAACAATCCTCAACACGCTGATTGTAACTTACAACTATCCTTCACTACCCGCTGATTATAACTTACGACTACCTTTCACTACCCGCTGATTATAACTTCACTCCACAACACTTCGCACCCTCTGCACTTTTGAACTCCGCCCAAAACCCAAGTCGGAATTTGCACCATTTCGGAAGAAAGTATCACGCCGTCAATATTCTGACTTGGGCAGATATCATACAGGCTGATTTATCCCCCTTAGATTTGCTGACGTGATGGTTGATCATTACAAAATGGGAGCTCGGATTTGTTAGCCATTCATATCGTTCAATACCGGTCTATTTTTAGACCACGGCGTCGGCTCAGTATCTCTGCCGTCATGGGTTATGTTCCTAAATAGCCTTGACCTTACAGAGGGAAGAATAATTCCTTTTTCAGTCGTCTGTTGCTGGCTACGTAATCCACTTCTCTGATTTCAATGAGGTTTTACCTTGTTTACATTAATGTCCCGCTTCTCAAGTTCAGAAATTCGCATGCCCCAAAATTCTTTCACTGTGTACTTTAGGCTCAGGATTTCAAATGTATGTTCGGGCGTTTCTTGAAAACTACTACAGATAAAGGGTTCTTTAGACTTAAGTCCTAGTGGTAGGGATAGTGAGTATATTAAATCACATGGGTTCTTAGTTTGATAGACAATTGAATGATTGCGCCTTTATTTGCAAGGCGCAAGTCCATGCAGTAGGTTAAGAAGGCATATGTTGCCCGTGTATCAGGCCCCATCTCTCCCCACAGCTGAAGGGCCAAGGGAGAGGCGTCGCCTATACAACTTAAACTTGAGGTAATATTCAAACGGAGCTAGCAAAACTGATTATTAAAATAATGATGCTACTGTTGCCATGGAGTTTGGAAGAATTCTAAATTGAAGCCATTGAATCCCACAGCAATGATGGAATGTCAAACTAGGTGCGGAGATGGGGGGGGGGGGGGAGGGGGGGGGGGGACTGAGGCGAGATCTGCGTTACGCCGCTGGATGTACTTTAAGACAACTGACTAATTAGAACAACATTTCACCTGCAAGGAATCTTCCAGACACGTTGATCAACATAAGCACTCAATAGAACCTGAAGGGGACGTACCCGGCTGTATAGGGGAGTGCGGTAGGAATTTCAGTGTATGCCCTGCTGTATAGGGCAGTGCGATTGGAAGGGCAGTGTATGCCCTTGCTGTAGCCTATAGGGCAGGAATGGCAGTGCATACACGGCTGTATAGGGCAGTGCGGTAGGAATGGCAGTGTATGCCCGGCTGTATAGGGCAGTGCGGTAGAGCAGTATAGGGCAGTGAGGTAGGAGTGGCAGTGCAGAGGTGTCAGCCGTATCAAATAATGAATTGGTATGTTTCATGGACAATCGATACCAAACGTTATTGATAATTGATTAGCTGATTGATTATTGTGTCAAGCAATGAATGAAAAAAAGATTGGGGGGGGGGGGGGAGGATGCTTTTGACTTAACTGATCGATTTATAAAGATGTTTTCATTATCAGCACATTTTTAAAATAGATTGAAATTTAAATGGAAGTCACCACCGCCATTCAATTAAAAACAAGAACCGACAGAGCTTATCTCATTGGTTTATTAAAAGCTGGTCCCACTTCTACGTCAATGAGATATAGCTACCCACAAAATATTGCAAATATTTAAAGGGCACCAGTATCATCATCTTTTTCCTTTCATGTAATACTTATATAAGGAATTAGGTCAATATAACTAAAACAGTACTCAGTCACCGTGTTCACAGACAGACAGACACACCGACAAAAGTTTTTCCGACTCAGAGAGGTGTAAACATCGAGATTTGTTGACATTTCGAGATTTTTTGCACGATTAAAATACTTCCTCTATACTTCGTATACAAGAAAGTAAAAGCAGCAAAACTTCCAGTACCACGCCATAGCATTTGGAATCCACTCGACTCAACTGTCGTGGGTGACATGTTTAAATACATGTATTATGATTGATTATAAATCTTCTTCTATCATGTGTATTTGAAATAGGCGCATGTTTTACAACTCTTTGATATATGTGCTTATAGATAAAAGTTGTAGAGCTATATACTATTGAAAAATGTAACACAATATTCCGCTATTTTTAGACTGGACTGTAGTAATAACATTCAGAATGATCAATAAACATGTAATACCATATTGAGGATCCAAAGTATATAAGGAAGTACATTAAATAGTGTTATGTCAGTGAACTGTTTGGTTAGCCGTACCCCGGTATATCTATAAATGAAGTGGCTATAGCAGTGTATAAAACCACGCAGTTCTAAATTTTAGTCCTAAACATATTGGCTTGAACATAAACATAACAAAGCAGCAATATCAGTGATGCATAGCGTCTTTTATAAATGGTTAATGGAACAGTGAATTCATCACGACTTGGGCGAAAGATGTTTTAAGATAGTGATAGATGTGGTTATTGCCCCTTGCTGGTTGCGTGTGGGACGGGATATACGTGTATGTGGTTGCGTGTGATACAGGCTATACGTGTGTGTGTGTGTGGTGGTTGATGGGTCAGGTATAAGGTGTGTGTGGGGCCGGGGTTATGGCATCGGTTGTTGAACCGTCCTGATTTCGGCACTACTTGCCCGGTATTTTCCGCTCCAGGACAGCAAAGCATCACGAGTAAATGTTGTGTTTACAAGTTATGTACGACTACTGATCAAATGAAGAACAAATTTTGAACAATATCAGAATCTACCACAAGCTACATAGACGGCCAGGTTTAAAGACGCGTTATATTTTCCAGCGTCACCGGAGCGGAACGGACAAGGAAGGGCTGTTGTTTACAACATGTTATACAACCGTTACAAGACAACATTGAGCTTGATAAGATCGTAAATATTTCTCTCACAAAAACTCAAAATCTGATTCTTTATTCCGTTATATATTTCGTGATAAACAAATCCCACGTCTTCATGTCAAGTGACACCTTTCAAATGTCGACTTAATGAGACACCTTTAAATTGTCGTCTTGTAACACCTTTGAAATGTCATGTAGTGACATCTGTACAATATCGACATGGTGTGACACCTATAAAATGTCAACTAGGCGTGACACCGCCTACACACCTCATCAAATTGGCCCCGAATTAGCATTTAAAGCCCACACAGCGAGAAATCAACCACTGATCGGTGTTTTAATTACTCACCACCCTCCACTTGATCACATGATTCGACCCATTCATCACACGTCAAACTGTGTTTACCATCAAGGCACTTGACTTTTAATTCTATTTTCAATCACATTCGATCTGAAACGCGTTTTTAAAATCCCGGAGACTATCTTAACAGATATCGATTTCTTTTCAATAAATCGATTGACATATACATAGAGCATAAACATTTAGTAAATGACGCTTGATAAAATTAAAAGTGTAGTGTTTGCTTACACACGCGGACGTCAAGGAAAGGCAAAGAGGTGTTGACTTGCACCCGAGGAAATTCTTTTCTCCGGTTCAAGATTATGACAGTCACTAAAGAGGGCTTTAGTCAATGTTGATAAACACATCGCCAGACCCAGATAAAAGAAACCCTCTTGAATCGGGGTTGGTTGTATTTAAGTGCAATGTTTGATTTAATTAAGCGGGTAGTATTAGTTTAACTTTGATGATGTAACGGTTTAAAATATTTGAATTTGTCTTTGATTTGCAGGTGGGTGAACCCTTTACTGGATAAGAAATGAGCGATTCGTTTTTTTGGGAGAAAATATTTAATTAATTAATCAATTAAGTTTTTACCGTGAGGCTACCGTCGATATGGGAGTACAGGTGGTTGGAGGACTTCGTGACGTCACTAAACGGGCTTAACTTTTGGCCTGTAACATTTTTTGTTAGGGCATAGTGCTGACCAGATTTTCCCGTCATATGCTAAGTTTACAGAAACAGGTGAACTCTACTTCACTTGCCCCATGGACCGTCAAGTTCGAAGAGGGAATTTTGAGTAGGCTTAATGTTGTGCTTGTAACGACAACACATTTACAATTTTTTGTATGGGTGTATTCCATACCACACTCGGAAAATTATGACATATTTTTTTCACGTCATCAACATATACCTCGACACACCAAAGATTGACAATACCCAGATGCTGACGTTCCAGCACCTCCAACTTCTGCTGGGTACCCTTATCAGCTGGGTGTAGCCACGTTTTCAGCGAGCGCTAGTTCTAGATAGTCTGTGATTTCAGGCAAATCGTTTGTATCTCGGTAACAGTGTTTCTTTCAGATATTTTCTCTAGGTGGTGTAGGGGGTGGGGAAAGGGCGCTTGAAACTTTTCGGGTGGGGGGGGGGAGGAGGGGTGAACATAAAATAAATACCTGGGGGAAAGGCAGAAACTGGTTATAGTTAACATGTTCTATATAAATTATATTTTTTTCCTATTTCGTACGGGAGTGAGTGGGGGAATAGTGGACGCTCTTCGGGTGGGGGAGGAGATGCGGGGGGGGGGGGGGGGGTAAGCGCAATGCCGCATTCCCCCGAAGATATGCCTGAAAGAAACTCTGCTGGCGAACCAAGAGTTTGTGTTATCGCATCATGCTCAGACGTCCTAGCTTACCCAACTATAGTAGGGTACCAATTAGAGCTGGACAGACTCATGGATTATGTTTAGAATTGCTTTTGTACATACTATATGACCATATATATATATATATATATATATATATATATATATATATATATATATATATATATATATGTATATATATATATATATATATATATATATATATATATATATATATATATATGTATATATATATATATATATATATATATATATATATATATATATATATATATATATATATATATATATATATTATATATAATGAGTATGTATATTGTAACAGCTTGTTAAAAACGTAAGAACACTAAGGCCTTTGTTGAAACCATGAAATTAGACTCGATATTTTTCCTCGCCAGCAGATAACACGCTATGAACTGTGTCTGACCTATGGGGATTCCACCCGTTAATCCCCCGCCTCGACCTTCTTATTTGAATGCTGCCAAAACTAACCGACCATGACCGTTGTTTTTTTTTTCCAACACTAGCTTGACAGAGTTGCACGTAAAACGCAATCACCCACGAATTTGACACGGGTGCCTCCGCTCTTTAATCTAGACCCCCCCCCCTCTAGTGTCAGTACAACACAACGTACACACGTAATCACTGATTGCACCTTATAATATACATTACCACAGTGTGTAGCTTTAAAGTGCCGAGGAATAAATCATTATACAGTAGTTGATAAAAAAATCTACCACTATAACGTTACAGAACAATGATTTGAGAAATTTCACTGTGTTTTAAATTCGGGTTTCAATTGCATCTTTTAGCATTGAAAATAGAAGAATCGTTATTGACCACAAAAAGTCTTCAGATAATTAATTGATATTTTAAATTTCAAGACCATTTTCCAAAAATAGAGTTCATCTGAACTATTTGAAAATCCTTAACTTCAGATAAAATGTGGGCCGACTGAACAATTTGAGACCCGCTGTGATAAACGTGGACTGACTTAACAATTTGGGACCTGCGGTAATAATATAGGGACCCACTGAACAAAATTGAGTATCACTTGTTGAGATAAAATGTGAACCTACTGAACAATTTGGGACCCGCTGTAATAATATGGGGACCCACTGAACAATTTGAGGATCACTGGCCGAGATAAAACGTGACAAGCCATCACGTGGTGACCTTGGCCCTGTAGACCGACAGACCCGGGGGTCGGGGCAGTGCCAGGGAGCCATGTTTTGGTCCACTGCTCGGATCTATAAATAACCACCCACCTGTACGACCGGGTAATCTCACCTCTCCGTGATGCCAGTGTAGGATACACATCGCCAACTTTCAACCTGCAGCGTCATATTCCCACCATCCACTTCACGCGTCACTGGGTTTTATCCGAATTAAGCTAATCTCTTATTCAATGTCAAGTTTGCCAAGGGAAAAAAAATGAAAATAAAACCTGGAGGGGGGGGGTGGTGTAATATTTTTTTTTTTTTTTGTGTTACCCGTGGGGGTCTCGTCTCTCGTTCCGTGGGTCTACACACCTCCCTGCTAAGGTTCAGTCATTTGATAAAACGAAGTTCACTTCTGTTGAAAGTTTAACTTGGATCGTAAAACAGAGCAAAAAGGTGGATTTGAAATGTTTGATAATAAAATGTACGGGAAGCAATCTTGATGCCCCATCTTCTTTTATTGTCTTGTAACCTCAAGTGCTGAGTGTCGTGGATGTGTGTGGGTGTTGAAGGAGAGGGGGGTGGGTGGGTGGGTGGGTGGGTGTGGAATCCATATCGAAGTCCAAATCATAAAATATGCAGTCAATGTATTACAACGGGGCGTCTTGTCAAATGTTATAATGTCTTTAGACACGACACCCCGTTTTAATACATATTTTCTCGAACTTTCTGCTTTGTTCTTTATTGTAATATCGGAGATACTATTCTCCAACGTAATAAAACTTTAATAGTCAACATGGTATGCGCCATATACGGCACATTGAATCAGTCAGCTAGGCATGATTTTTTTTTAAAAGTTTGTAGTTGTCTTTCCTAGGATACGAACTCGTGACTCTTGAGTCAGCAATCATAACACTGTTGCACCCGACAATGCAGTCCTCATTTTAAAAACTAAAACCCAACTCTAATATTCTAGGAATGTTGCTAGAGAGCTGTTACCCAAACATTCATAGGGCCCTCACTCAAGACTCCACAAACACGGCCAACGTGTTAGAATAAACCTTCCAGTAAAAGATATGCAGCTTTTATTTCCAAAGGTGTAAAGTGGAATCCTAGCGTCACGCCTCAGCGACCACTCCACCTACATAAGGCGTATGACACAACCATAGAGTCCCGCACCCAAACACAGGGCTATAAATAGATCCAGGTAGCTGTTGAATCATTTGCATAACCACTGCATTGACAAGCGTGTGTTATCAGCACGCCTGCCGTTGTTTTGATATCTGTTTGATGCCGAGAATTTTTTTTTAGTTTGAAATAAAAAAATTAATTGCGGTGTTTTGGTAGTTTAATCTCGCTGTCTCTCTCTTGTCATTGCTTTAGCTTGAAGACGTAGTTGGATTATACGTGACATAACGCTTGGTTTGTCATGTTAGCCTGAAGACGTAGTTGGATACACGTCATAGCACTGGGTTCGTCCTGTTGTTGATGTTGACGTATACACCTGCTCGATGTTTTATAGTCGCAAGTGGGAGTTGTCGCCCGAGCTTAACATACCCTTACATCACACACCACAAATGGGGGGGGGGAAAGGTGTCGCCCGAGCTTAACATACCCTTACATCACACACCACAAATGGGGGGGGGGGTGGTGTCGCCCGAGCTTAGTCGACACCCTACACCACAAGTGGGAGGTGTCGCCCGAGCTTAGCATACCCTTACATCACACACCACAGTAGGGGGGGAGGTATCGCCCTAGCTTAGTCGACACCATACACCACATCTGGGGGGTGTCGCCCGAGCTTAGCATACCCTTTGATTACACCACACACCATTTGAGTGCTATTTCCTTTATCGAAGGAAGAAGTGGCGCTGGGCGCGTCACACGCTACGAAAGCCTCACCCAAATGTTGCACGCCAAGCGCTTGAGTGGAACCCCCAGGGAAAGCAGGAGAGAGGATGCCCAAGACAGACCTGGAGGCGGCGCCTTCTTGAAGAACTGAAGCCAACAGGGATGTCTTGGGAGACGGCAAAATTAATAGGCGGGGATAGGAAGAAATGGAAGGAAATGGTGGAGGCCCTATGTACCATAAGGAGCAAAGAGGACTAAGTCAAGTCCCTTATCGTGCTATACACTAGCTCTAGCCAAACCCTAACAACTGCTCTCCCTCCTTAATTGTAATGTTGGGCGAGATTTCCTAGAAAACCATAAAATAGTACGTGTCAACATGGCATGCACCATTTAGGCTGTTGACTCTGATTTCAGCCTGCTTTTCTTTTTGGATTTGCTTCCACAGCCTTTGTCCATCCCAGAACAAACTAAAGATTGCAGATCTTTGATTTTGGGGTTGTCTCTCGAGGATGGGTTGCTGTCCCATTAGCGAGCCTCATCTGCCCGGGGGTTCGAACTAGGGACTTTTCGTTTTAGCAACCGTGAACTTTTACGAGTACTCTGAAATTAATAACTTTTTTTTTTAAAAATCAACACAGTATCGGTGATCGCGAGAAGGCAAGTTTAAAATAACAGCTGCGCGGTTAGAGTAATGTTAAAATAATAAATACATACCAAACAAACTATAAAAAAAACAAAATAAAAAAATTCCTTTTTTTCTTTCTTCAAAGTGTATTCAGTTTCCCTCAGATTTCAACAGCACATAAAGAATCGTACGCCTAAAATTCAGTCCTACCTAATTCCACAGAGAGTAAAGTCAATCCACCCTCTCTGTAACCCTTAATTTAAATTTTTTCTCTGTCCCGTTCGCTTACCTGCCTTCTCTCTCTGATTTATTAAGTGTACCAGATTTTGGAACGATTTAATCCCAAACCGTTTGCCAACTCACCTGAAAACCTGCGCCCCTGTTCCCGCCTTACCTGGGGACTTGCAGCTTCCGACAAGTGATGTAGCCTGGGGGATGGAACCGTTTGTTTTCACGTGTTTTATCTCGTTCTCTTCTGTTGTGGTGTGTTCTTGCTGGGGCATAAATTGTCGGGGTTAAATGCTTTCGGGCTAACGGTTTCTTCATGGGCTGTTTGTTACATTAAAGCTACCGGCTACATGGGCTGTCTGTTACTTTAAAGCTACCCACTACATGGGCTGTCTGTTACTTTAAGGCTACCCGCTAGATTGGCTGTCTGTTACTTTAAAGCTACCGACTAGATGGGCTGTCTGTTACTTTTAAGCTACCCGCCATTATTTCTATAATGAATAATGCTATCTACTACTTAGACCCCTGTTACTTTTAAGCTACCCGCTACATTGGCTGTCAGTTACTTTAAAGCTATTCGCTGCATAACCTGTCTGACACTTTAAAGCTACCAGCTACAGTGGAGGTCTGTTTCCTTAAAGCTACCAGCTACATTGGCTGTCTAATACTTCACGGCTACCGGCTACGCGTGGTGTTGATTTAAATGCTTTTAGTCTATCTGCTATTTAAATTACCATCCCGAACTTCAATGCTACTTTATTGAATAGCTTTCCGGAACATACAGACTAAGCTAAACACAAATTATATGGTACTTCAGGCTACCATTTCAATGGAATGTCTGATTCGTCTTCCCTATGGCTACTTTCTTTTAAAAGAAAATCATTTTTAGAACAGCAATCACCATTAAAACAGTCTTAATTAACCATTTGTATACATCTTAATTAACGGGTTAATTGGTTTGCTCTACATTTTCCTTTTAAAATTTGTCACTGATACACAGTTTTACAGATCAGGAATGGAATGCTCGTTAGTTCAGATAGAACTAATTAAAAATATGTTGCCGTTAATCTTAACACGCCCGACGATTCGTTATCAGTTTACTAGTGATGTAATCACAATTAGAAGCGTCCATGTCACACTAACCTTAAGCTTTGATTTTTCAACACATTGCGATTGAAGACTGACAAGACAATAATGTTTAACGTAATTAAAAAAATATTATTACAGGTATTTACACCCGCTGATGTGGGGGTATTAAGTCATGCAGTGTGAGTTTTCAATTTTTGTCGGTTCCGTCCAGGTGTCGCCCTGGCGAGGAAAACAAACAACTTAGTACATCTTACCCTTCTATAAACTATGAACCTCTAAACTTGCGTTGTCATAAAAACAGAAACAGATTTCTAGGTACCATCTGTAAAAAAAATTCAAGTTAGCAATGTTTACCTGACGTTAAATAAACAAAACAACTGCGTCTGTATAATGTGTGTTAAATCTTTCCTCTTAATGACAGTAAAATTAGTACAGCATGGTGTCAAAGATTTTATTTGTGTGGTCTTGTGCGAACGAGTGGAAATCTACGAAATTCTTGTATACCAGTACATCAGGAAAAAAAAAACCTTTAAAATACGTGTTAATATGCACCGTTGTTTGCGCGAGTAGATTTCTTCGCTGTTTATCTACCTTGGCTTACACTGATTTAATTCTCACCTGTGTTGGAGCAGACATGTACACAAGTCTGTGTTATGTAGACGTGTACACAAGTCAGTGTTACATAGACATGTCTATAAGTCTGTTACATAGACGAGTACATACCTGTGTTGTATAGATGTGTACACAAGTCTGTGTTACGTAGACGTGTACACACCTATGTTATATAGTCGTGTACACACCTGTGTTACAGTGGACGTGTACACACTGTTTGTATACACAAGTGTGTCACCGTGGATAAACACATACGTCTGTTACCGTAAATGTTTTCACGCCCGTGTGACAATAGATGTGTACATAGATGTGTACACACCTGAGTCGCAGTACATGTAAACACACGTGTGTTGCGGAGACCGTGTAAATCCTTGTACTACCTTAGATGAGTACACATGTACGCGTGCATTACACATGTGCTAGAGTAGATGTGTCAACATCTGTGTAAACGTCAGTGTACGTGTGCATCCATTTTTTTTAGAATAGCTTCCCTTAGAAGGGAGCCCTTTTAAAGGGTAACTTATTTAAGAAGGCCATATTTTAAGTTTCATGTTTGAAAGAGCGCCTGTATAACTGGCGCATATACAATGTGGCGCCTATGTCACGGGCGCCTCTGTAATGGGGCGCCTAAATAAAAAGAGGGCCTATTGACGCAGAGATAAAACGCCGATACATCTAAATCTATAATGGGCCACGTTCGCACATCTCTCTCTCTCTCTCTCTCTCTCTGTCCGCAAAAAATTTTCGCCGGACATCACGTCAGAATCGGCAGCGATATATGAAGAACTTTTTACGGACTTTTGTTGAAAATAATATGCTAGATGTTTTAAATGTATAACCACAATTTTATTTAAAGAAGAAAAATAAAAAATAAAGGCGTATTCGAATGTAGAGAAACAGTATTATTTATGCAACCGGAAAAGCATTTATATATGTGAAGAAGAACGCATAAAACTGTGACGTCACTATTTATACATTAACTAATGACGCCATCTGCCGTGTTTACAATAAAAAGAAATGAACTATTTCATTCAAATTTGATTTAGATCTACGTACACTATGAAATGTATACAATACAATTTTTCCGGCCTAAACTCATTAAATTTATTTATACACAATCTTTGTTTGGAACTGGCTAATTTGGAATAAAAAAAATTAATTTGAAAGAATAGGCATATTCGCGTAAGTTAAGATTTTAAAATACGTCTTTCATTCTCCGTATTTATAAGGTGCCTAAATAGCGGATATGTTAGTGTACTATAAACCACGCAGGTGGTGCGGGTTCGAGACACACCAAGTCAACTTGGTTAATGTATTTTTTTTTATTATGCTCGGGCTAAACTTAAAAAAAAAAATTCTATTAGGATTCTAGATCTAGATCTAGATTGTCGGGTGTCCGATAAGGCACTTCCCGGCGCCGCAGGCGCTTCAAATTTGGCAGGATCTTGCCTTGGGGCGACAGAACACGGTTGGCCGAAAAGTCTACGATGAAGAGGTCAAAACTGACCTCGACTGACCGGTGCCTTATATGAGCTATAAATCGAGAAAAAATGTCCACGGGGGAACCTCTTCATAACTCTTGAGGTCGTAGACCGACCCTCGGACGAATTAATTAAGCATTCAAATTCTCAATGTTTTCGAAAGCCTAAGCAAAGCTGGGCAGCATGCCTAGTTTATTGTAAACAAGATTACGTTTCCAACTCACGGCGAAAAAAATCCAGATAAACTTCCCCCGCGCATGAGCATTGACTTAGTAGAAAAGGAAACGTTCGCGATAAACGTTTTTTTTTTCCATCTGCACGTGCCGGGGTGAGCATTGCTTTCTGAGCTCACAGTCGGGATCTGTTGTCGCGCGCACCATCACAGTTGACCGTTCGTTACAGCAACACGGGGAAGGTGGGGGTCAAGGTCGTTTATGTGTATATTGTTTTTTAAGTTCCGGGATACTTGGAGTTGAGGGTGGAATCGTGTAAACAAAATTAGGTCATGAAAATACGAAGTTCTGAGTTGGGTTAGATCCTACCATATCTGACAGATAATCTGTAGATCAGCAAGTGCGTTTTCGACTGTAGTTAAATTCCTGTAGTAATCGATGTCTTTGGGTTTTTAAAAAAGAAAATTATAGAACACGGACAATACTTGACTGTTTTAGAAGCATCTCATCTAACACAACTGATAAGTATAGATGCAGTAGAGTTCACGTATTTAAAAAGTAACAGAACTTTACCAGGTCAACCATAGAAATGTGGTTATTTTTATTTAGTTGATATACATATCATTCTAGCATTAATGGTTCGTGCGTCTGACGTTTATATTTATTAGGGTTAGGTTTTAGTAATAGCTTTAACATAATCTGACTTACGTCATGACTGACCATTACTGGGAAGACGCAGGGGCGTAGCGAGGGGGGGGGGCGGGGTTGCGGACCGTACCGGGTGACACCATTTAGGGGGGTGACACCAAGGCAAAAAATAGCAAAATATATAGAGAAAAACTTGAGGGAGGGGGGGGGTGCAAATCGAAAATTTGAGGTGGGGGGGGGGGTGCAAATAGAAAACTTGAAAGTTTGTCCCCGGGAAGGGTCGCTACGCCTCTGGGGGGGGGGGGGGGTTACACCATTAAATGCCGCACCGGGTGACACCCGACCTCGCTACGCCACTGGGAAGACGTTTTCACAATTTTAAAACATTCTTCCTCATCTAACTTCTATTTGCAACACAACTTGACTCAAACATTAAAATAGATTTAGTGTTTAAAAAAAAAATTAAAAGTGTATTGCAAATGTGTAATCAGAAAAACGAAAGTTGCGAGCAAATGTTGATGTATTGAGCTCCACCTGACCACATCAGCATTACCTGGTCCTGCTTGTAAAAAACTATTTCCGGTTCCGTTTGTCAGGTGGAAGATTACATCGCATTACGCAAATATTCAACATTCTTTTTGTTGTATCCAACAATTATACAACGTTCTTTTGTTGTATCCTACAATTATTCAACATTCTTTTGTTGTATCCAACAATTATTCAACGTTCTTTTTGTTGTATGCGATAATTATTCAACGTTCTTTTGCTGTATCCAACAATTGTTCAGCGTGACTGTATCAAACAATATTTTCATGTGATTGTATGACACAGCCCATATCACGTGATTGTATCAAACAGTAAACTCTTAGCTCTCATGTTAGTGCACATTTTCTTCTTCCGTGTCTTTGATTGAAGTGCTTAACGTGGGAACCGGCTAATTAGCTGATTAAAAGGTGGCAGGTGAATGTTTATTTCTGTTGCTACAAATTGAACGAGTTGCTTTCCCTTTTTCCCTGGTCCAGTAGTCTCCCCTTATAACTATTTGCACTTAACAGTGTCAGCACTCAGGTGTAGTACAAGGCGGATCCCCAAGTGAGAACATACATATTGAGAACATACACATTGAGAACATACACATATTTCATGCTCATTTTCTCTCGTTTTTTTACAGTTTTATTTTGTTACTTCAGGTTGGCTTCACTTTTAGGCGTTTTTCTCGTGTGTATATATCTATATATATATATCTATATATATATATATATATATATATATATATATATATATATATATATGTATATATATATGTGATGATGTAATCATTAGCAATAAAGATTTATTTTAAACAAATGTTCGTTACATTTGCCTTGATACGCCTGTGTTTTTTCTTATAACTGAGGAAAGTTTTACTATTGTGCTCACCTTTGCTGAAAAGTGAAATATAATTGTGAAAAAAATAACTGCTTCAGTTCTATAATAAAAGAAAAAACGAATGCTCAAAATGCAAAAAAAAAAAGAATTAACAAACATAATTAACACAATAGAGAAACAAATAATAACATAAAAAATTCTGAAAGGAAATCAAAACTGTTGAATCACAGGAGACAATCAATAAAAACACCGTCTCGGTTCAGTGCTGTCGCTTCAATTTGTCTGTCCTGAAGGTGGGCGACAGTGTGAAAGATTGATCTCGAGATTTGTCTCCCCGTTATACCCCGCATAGCTGAAGGGGAGGTAAACAATCTGTTTATACCGGTGCGTTACGTTACTTAGCGTGGAATGTCCAGACACGGTTCACTAACCAGGAATAGAACAGGATATGGGTTGCGGGGGCTAAGTAGAAAGCCTAGTAACTGTAACCACATAGCTGTGTCGAGTTAGTTAAGTCATGTGGTGTCTAATTATGTCTAATTGTGATTGAAATAATATAGTTCAATATACCCAGGTGCGGTCCCCTGAGTATAAAAGGGCCGCCCCGTGAATGACGTCAGGCTAATTGAGACAAACCCACCTCCCCCACGGTTCCACTAATCGGTGTGTGCCTTCATTTTCAGACGATCTCAAATCAATTGTCGTAGATCGAATTGATCAATGAGATTATATCAGGAGCTATTCTTCGGCTTCTAGCAGCCCCTCATCGATACAACACGGTGATTTTAGGAAGTACCATGAGTGTCCACACCACACCACCCCACTTACTGATTAATAAACCTTTTTTTCATTTTATTCAAAGCCAATATTTTTCACACATAAAACCTATATCTGGTTTTCTTTTGTTCCGGTTTATTTTTGTCTAAAGATGAGGGGGGGGGGGGGGTTCTGTGGTTTTATATCACGTAGGAGTTGTGTGAAAGAGTGGTGGGGGTGGTAATAATATGTTCTGATAGCCGTGCATAAAACTTTTGGAAAATTTTCAGAAATTTTCTGGCATTCATTCTCTCAGACACTTTGTGATATACCGCCTTATCATGCACTTAATCCTTCACTTCACTTAATCTTTTACTTAATCATACCCCTAATCATTCCCTCTTAGTGTCAACCTGTTCCACCCTTCCATCGAATCGAATTTGTGTTTATTCCAACGTTTCTCGAACAGATTCTCCAATCTATCCATGAATTGTTTGGCGGTGATTTCGGTTGTACTTTAAGGAGAAAACTTTCATCTGTTTACCAAGTCACTGCGCAGATGCTTGGCAACATGGTGAATATACCAAAGTATTACAGTAGTTGTAGCTGGGTCTTTGTGTACTGTGTGATGTGGGCGAGAGAGTATGTACTGTGTGATATGGGCAAGAGAGTATGTACTGTGTGATATGGGCAAGAGAGTATGTACTGTGTGATATGGGCAAGAGAGTATGTACTGTGTGATATGGGCAAGAGAGTATGTACTGTGTGATATGGGCGAGAGAGTATGTACTGTGTGATATGGGCGAGAGAGTATGTACTGTGTGATATGGGCGAGAGAGTATGTACTGTGTGATATGGGCAAGAGAGTATGTACTGTGTGATATGGGCGAGAGAGTATGTACTGTGTGATATGGGCAAGAGAGTATGTACTGTGTGATATGGGCAAGAGAGTATGTACTGTGTGATATGGGCAAGAGAGTATGTACTGTGTGATATGGGCAAGAGAGTATGTACTGTGTGATATGGGCGAGAGAGTATGTACTGTGTGATATGGGCAAGAGAGTATGTACTGTGTGATATGGGCGAGAGAGTATGTACTGTGTGATGTGGGCGAGAGAGAGTATGTACTGTGTGATATGGGCGAGAGAGTATGTACTGTGTGATATGGGCCAGAGAGTAGTTTTACAGATGTCTTGCTGCTCGTTTTGTGACGGCTGTGCTGAAATTTGGTGAGGTTGGGTGGGGTGGGTGGATAAGAGGATGTCGAGATGAGGTGGGAATGACTATTAGACATCCGCACATTGAGATAGTTTTTAGAGCTAGAAATGAGTGGGCACAGTACTTACCACAGAACCCTTCATTTGTCGAAATCATGAAAATAGGCGACCTCTATGTCCCAATGGACCGCCAGGTTTAATTATAACTTTAATAACTTTACCGAGGCAAAAACAGACAAAATACACCTAGGCATGAACGGGCAAACAAGACGAAAGGATAACGTGACGAAAAAGACCTATGAATATCTATGAAATCATGCACGTCTATTAGAATCCCACTTATGTCTGCACCTATATCTATTTGGAAATATAGCCTCTTCCACCCCGCCTCCCCTCCCTGCTTACCTCTCCCTGTAGAAGCCTATCCGTCTCACCTCTCCCGGTAGAAGTCTATCCATCTCTCCCGGTAGAAGTCTATCCATCTCTCCCGGTAGAAGTCTATCCATCTCTCCCGGTAGAAGTCTATCCGTCTCACCTCTCCCTATCCCCAAGGACGTGAGGTTGTTGCCACGACAGAAATAACACCCACCGGTAACCCGCCCCTCACCCCGAGTTCAACATTCCATCGGAGTGCAGAAATGTCAGAGATACAACATACCTACTAAGTACAACAATCTTACAGATAAAACATTCATTCCGAATGCAACACTGCCACAGATACAGCAGTTCTATAGAGGGCAACAATCTCACAAATACACTATTCTTTCATAGTGCAAGAATGGCACAGATACAATACTCCATTAGAGTTCACAAAAGTCACTGACTGCTGTACACCATAATTATATTGACCCACTGACCGACTAACCCCGCCATTGTTACAGTTTTATGACATGAAACATCACCATTAATTTTTTTACACAGCTTCCTCGACAATTAACTTCCGATCGATTTTGTTTACATTTCAAACAAAAATTCGGTCGAGGTTTTTTTATTGTTTGTTTGTTTAAAAGAAGAAAAAAAAGATTAGACTAATTTGTATTTTCCGTGAAAATGTCAATGCCCTTCTAGTCTTCCACTGCGTGGGTTAGCGGGAGAGAGAATGAGTACAAGATCAAAACATTTGAGTTCGTATCTACTGGTAAACTTCAAACTGGAATCTACGCTTTCTGTACTAGACAAAGACCATTTAGTGAAGCATCATTTTTGCATTTTAAAAAACTTAAACGTTTTGGTAAAACGGTCAGTATTTTACAAAAAAAAAAAAAAAAAAAAAAAAAAGAGAGAATTTTAAAACAATATGAGTTGTGTTCTCTTGAAATAATAACAACATTCACAATTATGTTTTGCTTTAGGCCTAGTTGTACTCGGTGAACTACACCAGCATCAAGCACAATCACAAGATATCAACTTTATTTTGAATTAGTTACGTGTACAACTTCTATTTTTATTGCAA
Source organism: Physella acuta (assembly GCF_028476545.2). NCBI lineage: Eukaryota > Metazoa > Mollusca > Gastropoda > Physidae > Physella > Physella acuta. Next base: position 47,323 of record NW_026732382.1, on the reverse strand, counting down.
GTAAGTTTGCCGTGAACATGTAGGCTGTAGTTTCTTGAAAATTCTTTTATCATTGTGAGTCAGAGACTATTTCGATGATGCGAGTAATTAAAACGAAGATCAGCAACAATATTTCACTCCCCAAGATTAGACGCCTTTAATAAATCTTTCACATCATACAAAAACTACGCTTACAAAAAAAGTTGTATAAAAAAAGGTGTGAACCATCTTCTTTAGACTTTTTACTTCAACTCGGTGCCGCCTTTGATGTTGAGAAAACCGTAAAAAATTAATTCGCCACACTCAATCAAGGGGTATCAAGGCTAACGACCTGAGATTTACGTTAATTAATTAATGAGGGCTGAGATCTATCCCCGTTGTAGGATGATATTTCACTAATTAATGACTTGAAGAAGCGAGACACAAAGAAATGTTTCATCTCCTTGTGCAAGTCTACTGGCCTAGATGTCAGTGACAAAGAAGTAAGCATAATAAAGGGAATTAATTGTCTGCATAAACCACCAAATTGATACCAACCTTCATCCCTTGTCTGCATAACTCACCAAATTGGTACCAACCTTCATCCCTTGTCTGAATAAACCACCAAATTGGTACCAACCTTCATCCCTTGTCTAAATAAACCACCAAATTGGTACCAACCTTCATCCCTTGTCTCAATAAACTACCAAATTGGTACCAAAGCCCCACATCATTATTTTCTCCACATCTTGCCACATATAGCCACACCTTCTGCTGGATAATATCCCTGAGTCAACCATGTTTTAATGGATAACTGAATAAAGCGAGGTGAAGTAAAGGCTGACCACAATAGCCTTTCAAGTGCCGAGGTCACAGAAACAGATGGACTCTACGTCTCCTGTTTTACGACCGTCAGGTTCGAAAGAGTAACCATATGCGCCTTAACCTCACACACATACCCTACCCCCTATGTGCACCCCAGTCTCCCTCACACATACCGTGCCTTTATGTGCACCCTTGCTCCCCTCACAAATACCGTGCCTTTATGTGCACCCTTGTTCCCCTCACACATACCCTACCCCCTATGTGCACCCTTGCTCCCCTCACAAATACCGTGCCTTTATGTGCACCCTTGTTCCCCTCACACATACCCTACCCCCTATGTGCACCCTTGCTCCCCTCACACATACCGTGCCTTTATGTGCACCTTAGTCTCCCTCACACATACCGTGCCTCTATGTGCACCCCAGTCTCCCTGACACATACCGTGCCTCTATGTGCACCCTTGTTCCCCTCACACATACCGTGCCTTTATGTGCACCCTTGTTCCCATCACACGTACCGTGTCTTTATGTGCACCCCAGTCTCCCTGACACATACCGTGCCTCTATGTGCACCCTTATTCCCCTCACACATACCGTGCCTTTATGTGCACCCTTGTTCCCATCACACGTACCGTGTCTTTATGTGCACCCCAGTCTCCCTGACACATACCGTGCCTCTATGTGCACCCTTATTCCCCTCACACATACCGTGCCTTTATGTGCACCCTTGTTCCCATCACACATACCGTGCCTTTATGTGCACCCTTGTTCCCATCACACGTACCGTGTCTTTATGTGCACCCCAGTCTCCCTGACACATACCGTGCCTCTATGTGCACCCTTATTCCCATCACACATACCGTGCCTTTATGTGCACCCTTGCTCCTCTCACACATACCGTGCCTTTATGTGCACCCTTGCTCCTCTCACACATACCGTGCCTTTATGTGCACCCTTGCTCCTCTAACACATACCCTGCCCTCTGTGTGCACCTCTGTGTCCCGACCCCCTAGCACCCTTCCACCTACCCCCCTCCCATCATGAACGTACAACCGCCACAAAAATCCACCCCACTAAACGTAGTCTTACCTGCCAACCCCATCCCTGCATTATTTACCTAAGATATCACATATACTGTTGGTTTCTATTGTTAGAACTCCCTATAAAAACGAGTCTATTTCTGAAGTCGAACTAGATTTTCCAACCATTAAAGCCTTTTTTTACGCACACTGAATGCGTTTAATTTTATCTAAACCTTTTTTTTTAAATAGTTCAACTACTTTCATGGTGTACGCATATAACTCACAAATCGAACAAAAAAAAAACTTTAAAAAAGAAGCGTTAAAAAAACTAAACTCAGACAAGCGTGATGTTTCTGCAGATGGTTTTGTATTTTTTAACCAATTTTTTTTTACTTGATGTCAATTTGAGGTTGGCGGTTAAAGATTAACGACGTGAGTACGGTGGTGAGAAAAGGTAAACTAAGCTTAGCAGGTCGTAGTCACTGTCGTCGACACGTTATACACAGGCGTCTGCATGTTATTCAGAAGCGTAGCTTGGGTGGGGTGGTCAAGGGTCAAGGCTTTTTTAGATTGTGTTTTTTTTTAGTATAAAATTCCTGATGCATGACTTTTTTAATATCGATGTTTTCAACATGTTTGAAAAGTTATCAAAAAAGTATTCGAATCTCGTTCTCTACAATCCCAATGTTCACACACGCCCCCCCCCCCCCGCCCACCACATCGTCTCCCTCCCCCACCCCACACACGCCGTTATGATTTACCTTTGTCGTGTACTTTAGATAATAAATAAACACGACGACCAGAGATGAAAGACGGAGAAATGGAACTCAATATAAGCCAGCATTACCAGGGAAAACACCTTCCATTACGTTAACGAGGGCAAGGGGGGGGGGGGGGGGGCGAGGCAGGGGGTGCTGTTGCGGGGTGCCATAAATCAAAAGATTATTTCAAACCTGCAGAATTGATTATTTAGCAGACGCAAAGGACGACGAGATTAAAAGTTCTGTTATCGAGTTTTCTTTCTCTGGTATATCATCAGCAGGAGCCAAAATCTACTGCGTGGGGGGGGGGGGGGGGGGTGCGGGCTGAGGGTCGGGTTCGACAACCTTGGGGTCAACCGGTTTGTTCAGCGGAGATATGAGTGCACAAGCTGTTTGCTCGTCTTTATGTCAACAGTGGTTAAATGTGGATGGTGTGTGACGGTGGTGAAATGTGGATGGTGTGTGATGGTGGTTAAATGTGGATGGTGTGTGGTGGTGGCTAAATGTGGATGGTGTGTGATTGTGGATCAATTTGGATGGTGTGGTGTTGGTTAAATGTGGATGGTGTGTGATTGTGGATCAATTTGGATGGTGTGGTGGTGGTTAAATGTGGATGGTGTGTGATGTATGAGTTGGTGGGTGCAGCATTCAGCTGCGGCCAGCATGCTCGTGATCCCTGGATGAAGACTACTCGAGGGCACACACACACGGACGTCCTACATTTGTACCTACACTATTATGTTATGAGACAGGTTGTTTCAGTAGGACACTGTTGTCTGCAAGTGTCGTAGCTGTTAGTCAATGTTCGAAGCTCAAAAGTAATTTATGTTTGATCGGTAGATTAGAGCACTGATGTTGTTTTTAAAAAGTAAAAAAGTAAAAACCTGGAGTAGTACAATAGAACACCCTAGAGCAGGGGTCTCCAAACTGCGGCCCGCAGAAAAAAAATATTAAATACACACACACACATATATATGTATATGCGTATATATATATATATATATATATATATATATATATATATATATATATATATATATATATATATATATATATATATATATAATAGGGCATATAATTACCATTCAAACACTAACGTTTTCGGAATAATGTCTTTCACAGATGCACTTTAAGTTCTTTTTTTTTCAAATGAACAGAATGTGGCAGGTGTGAGAATTTATTTTCATTTTTTTTCACAATTCAGAAAAGTAAATCAAGTTGCGGTGACTAACGCAGCTCAAATTAATCATACTTCTAAAAATAACTTTATGCCAAGGGGATGTAACTTGTGCGATACACTTTAAGAGTTATCACCTCTTTGGAAATGATAAAAATCGAGCGAGCTTTCATGTTATACAGAGAGAGACCACACAAGGTTTGCTGTCAATAAAATCTGATGGGAAGAATTGTTGTTGGTATGTAAGATAGATAAAACAATTTAAAAAGTAAAACCAATGAAACAATGTTAGGCACTAAGACGGTCATGAGGACTCAATATTTAAAATATTACATTAACGGAAACATTCGGAATTCCAGATGTGTGACTATCATCAAATGAATATTTGTAATTTTGTAGAGCCAGTAGGCTATTTATTGTCAACTAATGGATAAATACAAAAAAAATGCAGGGCTTAAATTCGTGTAATCGATAAATGATTTCGTAGAATACTGGCAATTCAAAATAAATGTCGTTTAATTTGCAAATTGAAAATTTTTGACGAATTGGCATATTATATATATATATATATATATATATATATATATATATATATATATATATATATATATATATATATATATATATATATATGATTAATAAGTGTAAAATATAAGCATTTTATACACTATTTTTTGTTTAACTAGAAATCTAAAATAAATCTCTAAATAAAACTAAAATTTATTTATTTTTACACATCATCGAATTTTATTTTACCTTCGGGTAATCGTGTTACTTCCCCTGTTCCCGTGTTATCGTTCGTGTCGACATTTGATCAGAAATAGACGAGACACACCGACCTCATACATTACGTTCTTGCAAGGTTGTAAATTTTGGTTTTTTTTTCTTTAAGAGAGTTAGCAGACGGTATAAAATTACACCCAGCACATGTTGCTCTTTTAAAAACAAACAAGCGTTACTCATCTTTCTATTGAATTAATTAACCTTTATCTCACCGATTGTATATATATATATATATATATATATATATATATATATATATATATATATATATATATATATATATGTGTGTGTGTATATATATAATGTTGCGGGCAATGACCATATTGGTCTATATTACCTATCATCGACCGGCCAAAGTCCGAAATATTTCTGCGGATTTTGGCGGACCAGTCCGCGTAATGGCCAAAGTCCGAAATAAAAGCTCGGTCGCAGGTTTCTAGCGTTTTTTTAACCGTTATGATCTGTGGCATACATCCACGCCACATCCCAGATCTAAACATCTCTTGTATGCACACAGGCTAGCGATGTTGACATCCCTTTCGTTATTCTGTCCTCAAGTTTTGGCCAGAAAAAGTTGTTTCTTGACCAAGGTTTGGTCTACAAAGTTTCAAAACAAGAACCGATAATATTGTTTTCTAAAATCATATTTTGTTCATTTTCTTTCTATTTTTCCATTTTTTGTATGCCCCAGACATTTAATTTACAGCTCCATATTGCCCTGCGTCTGTTTGCTTCAGCATTACAGTTTTTATTATCGGCTTGTGGTGACTGATACAGGTTTACAATAGTAATATTTCTTTTTCAGAAAACATGTTACACTCAGGCGTTCCTTTGTTGTTGTGTTTTTTTTTTTTTTTTTTTTTTAACAATGTGAGAAGTCATTGAATATCTATAATTAAAGGAAATCAAAACACCTGTTTATTATTGTGTTTATAATCAACTTTGCCAAATGTAATTTAATTAGATCTCTAAGTATAAACTACATTGTGCAGATATTTGTTAACATAAAAGAAGAAGATAAGTTTTCAACCTTATCAAAACAATATTATTAAAAGGGCGATAAATCTTGGCGTCTTTCCAGAGTTCCGTCCCTTCTTAAACGTTTTTCTAGCTTAACCTCCCTTTTTTAATCAAACAACAACAGATTTAGTTACTTCATCAAGCCTTTGTTCCTCAACAATGGTTCACATATTTCAAGCTTTTTTTTTTATTAATCTTAAAACTTGTTTTTAAAGATATACGTCGTCTAAAATTAAATACTGACGCACTTTCTATTTTAATCGTTGAACTTGAACAATACGAATTAGCAAAAGATATTTATCCAAAATGGGGGGAAAAAAATTTAGTCAGAAATAATAAAAATCGCTGTAATATAGTATAAAAGATACGTAGTGTAAATTGCACATTACAAATCACATAAATATTTGCCTACTCTGTAAGATGGAAAAAAGATACCTTAATGGCGCCACCCATACGGCCAGGATGGGAAACAGAAACCCTAATGGCGCCACCCACATGGTCACGTGATCCGATAAGACGGTTCCAGAGAAAGGTCACTAGCCTCACAATTTTGACCTTCAAGTGGAAGCAGTTTTATTTTCTTTCAACAAGAGGTTAAAGTTTGCACCTTGATCTTCATCACTGCCGGACAGGTCTCACTGTCAGTGTCACTGTTTGACCTGACACATCTCACTGTCAGTGTGACTGTTTGACCTAATCTCACTGTCAGCGTGAATGCTGGACTAGTTCTTGTAGCGTTGTCGTTTGGTTGCAATCTCACAGCGTGCCCTGATACCTACTGCCAGTGTTTCTTCCAGACTTTTTTCTCCGGGGGGGGGGGGGGGGCACTTGAAATTTTCGGGGGAGGGGGGCGGTAGACTTTCTTCGGAGGGGGGGGGGGGGGGCGGTAGACTTTCTTCGGGGGGGGGGGGCGGACACTGTTAAAAGTATATATTTTCTATATAAATTATATAAATTTCATTTCGTTCGGGGGGGGGGGGGTGCTTCGCCCCCCCCCGAAGAGATGCCTGGAAGAAACTCTGCCTACTGCATACAGAGCGTCCTTCACCCCATCACGAAAGTAACTGGTGCATTCTATTATTTCTAAAAATATACGAAGGCGCTCCCAAAAGGTGAGGAGATATCTAGGAATATACGTGTATGCAGCGGGAATTAGCTAATAAGTGGGTTAATGAGATATTTGTTTTCATTAACCTTCATGAGTTATAAATGTTGAGTGTTGAGTACCAAAGATATATGCTTTAGGGGCAACATATTACGTGTAGGCATTAAGGGCAAGATGCTAAACAGTTATTTTTGTAATATGTTACGTAGGTAATCGTAACGTGGGCAACGTATTTTGAACAAGTGTTACGAATATTATTCACAATTTGACACGTATGCTAGAAAAGAAAAAAATTAAAATGACTTAACCTTTGCAGTATTGCGAAACGGCGTGACCTAGCGGTAGGGCGCTATACTGCTAACTCGAAAGTCTCTGGTTCAAATCTATGTAGTAGTCAGCAGAACGTCCCTGAGAAAGTGAAGGAAAGCAAATTCGGGGCTGACTACAATATTTTTTCATAATCCGAGTTCATTGAAACAGATGAACTCTACTTTACTAGCCCCCATGGACCGTCGGTATTGTTTTAATCTTAGCAGTGAATAAACTATAGCTATATTCTTATTCTAATAATAAAATATACTCACTCGAAAATCGTTATTCCACATACAAATTCCGCGAACGTGTCATGTATTTAATTATAGCGACTGACACTGAACAAACTAAAGTTTTCATTGGGTGCTTTTTTTTAATGCATACTGAACAAAATAGAAAAAAAAAGGTTTTAATGTACAGTTTACTTTTGATGTATATTTTTTTAACACCAGAACAACATTTGTTCATCATTGATGACCAAAAACAAAGATGAGAATTTTCCTGGACTGAATAATGCCGCTATATTTAGCTGTTGCAAAAACGATTAAAAAACCACATAACGAGTTATTTTATCGCTCACTTAAACCCGAGTCGCATTACAATTACAAACAATGAAGAACTAAGACGCCGTCTACATCTTTAACGCTAAAACTAAACAACCGGAAGGAGCGCTCCACCCACACTTACCTCAAGAGGATCCGTCTAGGGTTGGAGGGCCGCCTCTGATCTGATTACCGTCGGACATGGAGGTCGTTGTAATACTCAGGTGTATTGGTGTTAGAGGTGGTTAAATATGGCGGCCATGGTGGTGTTAGAGGTGGTTAAATATGGCGGCCATGGTGGTGTTAGAGATGGTTAAATATGGTGGCCATGGTGGTGTTATATGTGATTAAATATGGCGGCCATGGTGTATGTGGTGTAAGGGGCTATTAAAATGGCAGCCAACGTGGTGATAGAGGTGGTTAAATGTGACCTCACATTTTTTCTAACCTTTTTTCAAACTACTTGTCATGGAAAATCTTAAAAGCACATTTAAAGTGGCGTTTTGTTTATGTTTTTGTTTCTGAAAAACATCGTATAATGAAAAAAATATTGATTTTTAGAACAATCTGGCTGTTTTGCGATCCGCCGTTTGATATCCCCTCCCAGTGCTATATTTAGATGAGAGCCTGACGTATCAGATGGTTCGCCTGGAGCCTGGAAACAATGCCGTCCCCTCCAGCCGTTTCCACACAATACCCAGCTATGTTCCATATCTGTATTCTATTATATCGGGAGTTCTGAAGTGGCACGTTCCCCCTGCCTCAGTACCTCATCGCTCCCCCCCCCCGTCCCCATTTGTTCATGTTTAACTCCTGGCACACACCCACCACTCTAGCTCCGGAGTTTAATAAATATTTGGCTCCAGTTTTTACCGTAATAACTGCTCCCCATAAGATGGTATCGTTTCAGTTCTCCCAGTACTGTACAAAAGGAGGAGCATCGGTATGCATTGATTGAAGGTGTAATGTTAAATGATCTTTAATCTGATCATGCTAAAGCCGGTGAACATTTTGCATTGGAAATATTTATGAAAGTGCTTAATTAAGGCTTGTATGTCTAATATCTCATAGTTTAGTATCAACATTAGTATCAATTTTTTTAACTTGGCATAGATCTAGTATAAAGGCGAATTATTGTAGCACTCTCGATGTACTATAACGCTTAATTTCTCTCACTATTGAGATTCCAATGTAACGCCGATGTTCTATTTTGACTTTCTTGAAACACCAACGACAAAAAATATTTAATTTTTATTTCGTAAAATATTTCCTCTTTTAATTTAAATATTACAGTGTCGTGTCTTACTTTTTTTTAATACTAAGACAAATTTTCCTTTAACTAATGTCAGACCTTAACTAGAGGTAGACTGCCAAAGTCTAATTAGGCTACTTAGTTATACTAATTGGCATGTCTTTATGATATAAATTAAAAATGTATTTCGAGAATCTTGTGCTTGTGTAGGAAGCGACAACATGAGCTAAATATTTGCTGCATCTTTTTCACTGGTACTTCACAATACATGTTTATGTCAGACGTCAAAGGACATCATGTCTAGAGCCTTAGTGCGATCGTTGGATGTTCATGTTGAGCTTTAAAGCGTGGATTGTTGGATGTTCATGTTGAGCATTTGGTGTTTGTTGTCACGAAGTGTTTTTATCGTGAATGTTTAAGCAATCTGTAACAAGATTCTTAACGTAACGACCAACTTAGTTGTGTAACACTCTATGTAACAGCCTATAAGGTGTGTAGCACTTAACGTAACGACCAACTTAGTTGTATAACACTCTATGTAACAGCCAATTTAGGTGTGTAGCACTTTACGTAACGGACAACTAAGTTATGTAACACTTTATGTAACAGGTAAATAAAGTGTTGTAACAATTGATGTAACAGCCGAACAAGTTGTGCAACACACTTACATGGGTGTTAAAATCAAAGGCCCGTAACTCACGTATATCAAAGAAAGAAATAAACCAAGTGCAGGTAAAATAAACGGATCAAGATGGCGGCTCATCCAGGTGAGTGGGTCACCTGGATCTGCTCACCTGCAGGGGCTTGTCATTCTGGAACCTGTACAAGCCCAGTTCTTCCTCTGTCACGTGGTCCATGGACTTGTACTGTAGGCTACCTTGCTTAGGATACGACGGTTGTCAGTGTTTAGTTTTACCTCATAGGCGAGTGATTGGGCGACCTTTTGAAAAGCCTTGATTTTGCAATATGTCGGTGTTAAAAAAAGGTTTAGCAGCTTCGCTAACCCAACCCTTACTCTGGACATTAACACCGTCCAGTCCTAAGCCTAACATCAGTAGTAATCCCAACTTTGATCCTAACACTGGTAAAGTCCCTAATCCTTAACCTAAACTAATCGGCTGAAAAATCCCGATACGACCTTTACTTCTGTTCCGAAAGGCTTCGATACACCTGTTGTTTATCACGCGCCGTTTCATGCAGTAAAAGACAAGAAATGCTTATGCCACAGTATTCCAGCGTATGGGTGGATGAAGCGCTTAGGATGTAACAATTAGCACTAGTACTTCTGTTAGTGTTATGGTTAGTGATATGGTTAGTGTTATGGTTACTGTTATAGTTATGGATAGTGTTTTCGTTACGCTTAAAACATCCTGCGCCTGAAAAAACTGCATAAAATTATCTAATAAAAAATTAATTGAAGTAAGGTGCAGAATTCGTCATATTCTTAAACAGCCATTGCTGTTTGGAATTTACTCACGACAATTATATGAACAGATGTCTTCTAGATGTCAATTCCCAACTTTTTCAATTTGCTTCTAATTAAAACTTTAAAAAAAAATTATTTTTGAAATGTAATTTAAAAAAAAAACTGCAAAATTTTAGTGCCAACCTAAAGATGGGGTTTTAAAATACTTAAAAACTCTCGTTCTTAGGTTTGAGTAATGAGTGCTGGATTAGGAAAAACACGTTATATATTGGTTTACCTCGGTTATCGACCTGTGCATGTTGATATACCTGTCTAGTCTTGAAGCGGTGCATTTATTGCACCTACATGCATATTTTATTTCTATTTTAAAGCCTCCCCTCCCCCACACCCGGCAAGTTGCTTACTTTGATTTATATTCTTTGTAAAGTAGTATATTTTTAACATGTTCTTTTAAACCATAAAGTTGATTTTGTGGAGCGTACGTGGAAGTCATTGATTAGTGCTAAAAACTAAACTTTTTTTTTTCTTTAAAGAAAGATTTAAACTTTGTCAAAAAGTATTTAAGTATAGAAAGGTAAGTTCTTATGTGCAATTATATGTAAGCAAGATCTCACCGCGCTGAAATTGCAAGTAGTCAAGTCAGAGGAATATACCTCATCGTACTAAGATAACAAGTAGTCAAGTCAGAGGAATATACCTCATCGTACTAAGATAACAAGTAGTCAAGTCAGAGGTACCTACCTCACCGAACTGAGACTGCCTGAGGTATGTACCTCACCGAGCTGAGACAGCCTGAGGTACGTACCTCACCGAACTGAGATTGCCTGAGGTACGTACCTCACCGAACTGAGACTGCCTGAGGTACGTACCTCACCGAACTGAGACTGCCTGAGGTACTTACCTCACTGAACTGAGACTGCCTGAGGTACGTACCTCACCGAACTGAGACTGCCTGAGGTACTTACCTCACTGAACTGAGACTGCCTGAGGTACGTACCTCACTGTACTGAGACTGCCTGAGGTACGTACCTCACTGTACTGAGACTGCCTGAGGTACGTACCTCACCGAACTGAGACTGCCTGAGGTACGTACCTCACTGAACTGAGACTGCCTGAGGTACGTACCTCACTGTACTGAGACTGCCTGAGGTACGTACCTCGCCCTGCAACCTATGACAGAAATTCGGGCAGGTGTAATGACGCCATATTTTAACCTTTATGATTTCTAAGGGCAGGATCATACGCAGTTCTGTGAGGTAACACAACACACATGTCATTTTACAGGTGTTATAATGCTGATGACATCTATATGTCATTTTACAGGTGTTATAATGCTGATGACATCCGTGTGTCATCCACGTCATTTTACAGATGTTATAACGCTGATGACATCTATATGTCATTTTACAGGTGTTATAATGCTGATGACATTCGTGTGTCATCCTACAGGTGATATAAGGCCAACGGGCCCATGTGACATTTACTGAAAAAATAATTCTAGCGAAACCGATGTCATTTTGCAAGAAATATAATTTCTACATATGTAGGTGTTTTATTTTGAGCGTTCCATACCTCAATCACTACAGCCTTTTGACGGTCTGTCTATGTTAAGTACAGGTCTAACCGACTCCGTCAGTGCTCTTTACCGAGGTATACGGTAGCAGAATGCATGTCTCGTGTTCAAATTGCAGCCGGTTGTCCCACAAGCGCATGGATATGAGCTGAAAGAGGGGGTGGAGGGGGAGCCTGGTCGGCTGAAGACTTAGGTCTGAACCCTTGGTACTGATCTTCTAAGGTCACCTCGTTCTATCGCTACACCACGCCATCCTTTTACGCTGTACAAAGAGTTAACCAGGCCATATATTATAACACACATTTACTTAAACATGGACGCTTGCCAATGTGGTGTGCGTTCAATTATTCTAACCTCAGAAGTCCGCGTAGTTGAAACATTTTTAAAAATAGAAAAAAAATCAATCAACATCGATTTTAAGTCAGATATAAGTCATGCTAGTGAGGGCGTTCACCGTAGCCACGCCCTATCCAAAAACACAGCGTACCTGTCAGAGATCTGCTTCCTCAATCAACTGCACCGCGCTACGGCAGACCGGTTAACTTTTTACACTTGCACCGGCACGCACCGAAACGCATCGCTAATCAATGAACGCAGGTTGCGAAACTCTGGGACGCCAAAGCTGTCTGGAATTGTGGCCTTTAACCTTAGACACAGTGGGGGGGGGGGGAAGGGGAGGAGGGGGTAGAGGTTTGCTTCTGTATGTTTAGTGTGGGTGAGGATGCTAGTAATGGGTGCTCAGTGCATAATCTAATTAAGGTTACAACTAATTAAATACTCATTATAATATATTTTTTTTATTGAAAATGTAAGCAAGAAAGAATGATTATTCCAGAAACTCTGGAACTAAAATAATTAGTAAAGACAAAAAGTTAACGTGCTTAATTTATTGGATTAGCCGTACCTCGTACTACGACAGACTGGGTTGTGGCTATGTTCGCAGTTAGATGTTGACAACGTCCATGGTTACGTTATGTACACATACTAATTGCAATTTTGTTACCCTGCTTTAAAAAAAACAGATGACATTTAATTTTCTTGTAAAACAATCGAATTTTAGCTTATATTGGACGATTACATATTTATTTCTAAAAAATTCGTTAACGTATTTGAAACAAAAGTATTACAATCTTGGATTAGGATTCATGAAACAAAAAAACAAAACAAAATACGTCCTTGGTACAACCCTATTAGTTACAAAAAAAGTTTTATCCATCACTCTACTTTACCTTCAGACCCTCGCACATCCTAATGAGCTAAAACCTGAGCTACCTCTACACACTTCAGCTATACAACAAATCGTTTAAATCAATAAAACACATTGGTATCGATCAATCGATCTGAAGGAATAAGCTCTTAACTAAAATGAAACTACACACTATGATAACATATTGTACACACTTCACTTTATTCTACATACAATGATATATTGTACACACCTCACGTTATGCTACACACAACGATATCATATTGTACACACCTCACTTTATTCTACACACACTGATAACATATTGTACACACCTCACTTTATTCTACATACAATGATATATTATACATACCTCACGTTATGCTACACACAATGATATCATATTGTACACACCTCACTTTATTCTACATACAATGATATATTATACACACCTCACTTTATTCTACACACACTGATAACATATTGTACACACCTCACTTTATTCTACATACAATGATATATTATACATACCTCACGTTATGCTACACACAATGATATCATATTGTACACACCTCACTTTATTCTACATACAATGATATATTATACACACCTCACGTTATGCTACACGCAATGATATCATATTGTACACACCTCACTTTATTCTACATACAATGATATATTATACACACCTCACGTTATGCTACACGCAATGATATCATATTGTACACACCTCACTTTATTCTACATACAATGATATATTATACACACCTCACGTTATGCTACACGCAATGATATCATATTGTACACACCTCACTTTATTCTACATACAATGATATATTATACACACCTCACGTTATGCTACACGCAATGATATCATATTGTACACACCTCACTTTATTCTACATACAATGATATATTATACACACCTCATGTTATGCTACACGCAATGATATCATATTGTACACACCTCACTTTATTCTACATACAATGATATATTATACACACCTCACGTTATGCTACACGCAATGATATCATATTGTACACACCTCACGTTATTCGCTGGTTTTGTTTACTTCAAAATGTGATTTTTACCGAAATCAAAGGCATCATGAAAAGCGTCGTAAATTGAAATGTAAGTTATTTACACTGGCGTTCATGATCTTTCGATTTTCAGATGCGAGAAAAATGTACAGGAAACATTTATTGTAAAGACAGGAGCAACGTTTGCTGTCTGTGATTTTCTAAAGTCCGACCCCGCTTGTTGCATGTGATTGTGACGTCACGTATAAATGACGTCATCAACACATCAGTTTGATAGCGATACCAGAGAAATCTTTTGTTGGCTGTGTCGACATTTCACCATAGAAACCCCGCCCAAATGTTTTTAATGCTCTGTTTTCCAGAGCTATTTCAAGTCGTTGAGACTGGTCATATCAGCAAATATCAAAACAAATATTTTCTGATGCTGAAATAGTACTGCAGAACTGGGTCACCTAGATACACACACACACACACACGCTAATGTAGACAAGCACACACACATTGACGCGCACACACAAGTACTCACACACCAACACAACATGGCTGCACGCGCGGCAGGTGATAATTAGATGTTAATCACTTGGCAAGGCTAACCAAATCAAATCAAATTTACAAATTATCATTTTGTTTATAAGGAGTGTATTTGTTGATGGAGCGGGGAGGGGGGGGGGGGGAAGACATAATACGATAGGGGGAGGATGGGTATGTATGACCGACTTGCACTTGTTATTGATAAAAACTGTTATGTAAACTGACTTGCATAATAGTTTTGGAAGATTGATTTCGTTTTTTTGTTTGTTTTTGCACGCTTTGTATATTCATGCAGTTTCGTTGGCGGGGCGAAATGGAGTACGTGTGTGTGTGTATGTGTCTATGTGTGAGAGAAAGAACAAGTTTGCGTGTAAATGTATGTGCTAGTTTGTCAGTGGATGTGTCTGTGGGTTTTTTGTGTCATTTGGTATAAGCGTGGCTACGTGTGAGTTTGAATATTAATACTAATGTGTGTCACTTTAACGACGTGAGTTTAACTGCGTGAGTTTAACAGTGTGAGTTTAACTGTGAGTTGAACAGTGTGCGTTTAACTGTGAATTTGACCGCAATAAGCACGGATCGTCCCAAATAGGCAGGCGTACATCATCCACCAAACTGTATCAAATGAAGTAAACGTGTCTCTATCTTGTAAGCTTTCAAGTTGTCTACACTCTGTGAAAATAACCCCAGCCGGTCGTTTTAGTAGCCGTTCATTTCGTGTCTTACTGTACCTACTTGTAACTTTCTATTACCTTCTTTTTATACAAAACATAGTCTATCTGTTAAGACTTTTAGAAATTTGATATTGTATAAAATAAATAGTCTAATATATCCCTTATGCACCTTAGGATTAAATTTAAACCACCAATATATTATTTCCAAGAGATTTTCTTACCATCAGCCCTTATACCAACCTGAGATGACATTTAGCCGCTAATCAGTCCACGGACGTAAGCCTGTAGATCTAGTCCCCCTATCCGCACACACCCCACCTGTTTCTTAAGGATGGCAGGATCTAGACCAAACCAGAAACATGTGTATCGTGGCACAGACGGATAGGTCGGTGCCAGAAATCTTGCAGGAATGTGTTGCTGGGGCAACGTAAATGCTGCAGCTTAAAATATACTCCAATATTGTGGACAGTATTTCATTCAACTGGTCCTTGATCACGAGTTTATGGTACTGAGTGGTCGGGTGGTATAGCGCACGACTGCTGACACTAAAGTCTTGAGTTTGGATCCCAGACTACTTCCTGAGTCAACCCATCTCTGATGAGTACCTGACTCAAGTTGTGGACAGTAAAAGCGACTGTGCATAGCACTGACCAAACTATCCCTTCATATTTCGTGGTCATGGGATCAGGTGAACTCTACTTCACCTACCCAATGACCGCCAGATTTAAAGGTGTAACTTTATTTTTCTATAGTAGTGAGTTTATATTGTTTTAATGGCGAACTTTAGTATAGCTGCTATCTTGATATTTAAAAAGTCCTATTTTAATAAAAGCATTATTTCTGAAATAATAACTAAATTGATGCTATTTTATTAAATGAGTTTAAATATGACCACGGGATGTCCAACGTTGACTTAATTTAGAAATAACTAATGAGTCAATCAGTCCCTTGATGAGACTTTCATTATCGAACTCCTAACATGTTGGTTTTTTTTATCGGTGCATACATTCCCATCATGTCTATGATGCTATCTGTTTTGTGGATATTTTCTGATAATTTTTCACATCTGCAAATCTACAAACTCAGTAACATGTTACAATACGGGGTTTATGTAGTCCCATGATACGGGTCTGTTCAACCATTAAGACTTACACACGTTACTGCTAAACCTAAGCCACTCTGTACGTAATTTCTTTATTTAGACTAGATTTATCAACTCAAGCTTTAAAATAGAAGTTAGTAATTACGTGATTACTGAAATACGCCTTTAGACAAGTGCCAATAATGGATATCAAACTAATTAATTAATCTAATTAATTAAACTAATTGTTCCCCTGTCTCTGCAGGAACCGGCACCTTTGGCCGGGTCGTCTTGACCAGGCACAAGGAGTCACGTGAGTACTGTGCCCTGAAGGTCATGGCCATCACACAGGTCATCAAACTCAAGCAGGAGCAGCACATCAAATCAGAGAAGGCAATTCTATCCTCCGTGTCGCACCCCTTTATCGTTAATTTGTAAGTAAACTCAGGCACGCTCATTAATTTCATTTTTTTTAATTGTATGAATTGACTTTTTTGTTAGAAAATATATCCTACAGTTTAAATTTCAGAAAAATTATGCATTTGTGCGTGTGTTCTAGAAGTATCCAAAATTGAAATTATCGACAGTGACCAATGTAAGGTAAACCAGGGAATTCAAAATGTCGAGGACTTTGACAAGCCTTAAGAATATGGGCGTTCTATATTTGCGGGGATTCCCTGTCTACGTGAAGCGATACAATGCCGGACACTATTCTGAAGTTACGAAAAAAATTATTTTACTTTCTTGGTGTGACGTAGTGCAAACCCCTAAAAAGATGCCGAGAAATAAAATTGTATGTGTTTAAAAACGTGCTTGTGTAATGACATGAAT
This sequence comes from Physella acuta, assembly GCF_028476545.2. Lineage (NCBI taxonomy): Eukaryota > Metazoa > Mollusca > Gastropoda > Physidae > Physella > Physella acuta. The sequence goes on along the minus strand of NW_026732382.1, from coordinate 30,224 downwards.
ATTCTTTTTCGTGCATCGTTCACACTTGTCTTGCCCTTTGAGACCTTCCTCATCCTTTAAATACCTGTGTCCTCAACCTTTCATATTTTACATCCCCTATCATTTATTATCTCCCCTATTATGCTTTTTCTCTCCTACCATTCATTGTCTCCCCCCCCACCTCCCTATTATGTATTATTTCCCTTATTTTGTATTGTCTACACTTTCATATTTTGTCTCCAGTTTCGTATTTTGTCTCCCCTATCATGTATTGTCTTCCCTTTTATATTGTGTTTCCCCCATTATATATTATCTCCCCTATCGTGTATTGTCTCCCATTTCATATATTACCCACGATGCCACGAGCTCTGGGCTAGAAGAGGAGACAACCAAGGTCACATACCAAGTGGGATAACTCCTTATGTCACGTCAAACCACCTGACTGTTAGAGCAGCTTAAGGGGGAAACAATTATTTAAAACCCTAGCAAGAAGGCTAACTACGTAAAATTGGGAACCTCTATGGGAGGTAACCCAGTTCCCCTAGTGCAGATATTGGTAGTTTTGTTCTACAGTGAACTCATGAGCCATGTAACCTATGGGGGGGGGGTATCCTAGTACCCAGTTTACATTGTGCAGATATTGGTAGTCTGGTTCTACAGTGAAGTACTGAACCAAGTAAGCGGGGGTGGGAACCTAATACCCATTTTACATAGTGCAGATATTGCAAGTTTTATTTCACGGTGAACCATATTTATGGGAGATAACCAAGTTACGTGGTGCAATAATGAACTTCGTATGGTAGATAACCCAGTTCTCCTATGCAGATACCGTGAGTAGAATTGTTCTCTGCTGCCCACGGTGTCCTCTACAGGTGGTGAAGGTCAACTTCAAGCTGCTGTACACAAGACTGGATAAGAACAAGGGGTGGGGGGTGGTCTTTTCTGCTGATGGTGTACTCTACTTCACCTGCTTAGTTGGGCCTGTCTGGGCTGATGGTGTACTCTACTTCACCTGCTAAGTTTGGTCTGTCTGTGTTGATGGTTTACTCTACTTCACCTGCTAAGTTTTGTCTGTCTGTGCTGATGGTGTACTCTACTTCACCTGCTTGGTTTGGCCTGTCTGGGCTGATGGTGTACTCTACTTCACCTGCTTGGTTTGGCCTGTCTGGGCTGATGGTTTACTCTACTTCACCTGCTTAGTTTGGTCTGTCTGTGCTGATTTTGTGCTCTACTTCACCTGCTTAGTTTGGTCTGTCTGTGTTGATGGTGTACTCTACTTCACCTGCTTAGTGTTTCATGATACGAACTCATTGATCCCCCTCAGGGATCATCAGCCAGTGTAGAAAACAAGTTTTCAAGTTCTAAACATTTCAACCGTGACCGATCACCCTGGGGAGATCTCAGTCAGCGGTTCCATGACAAATGATCTCAGGACAAATGATCTCAGACAAAATATCTCAGACAAAACATCTCACGGACAAATGATCTCAGGACAAATGATCTCAAGACAAATGATCTCAAGGACAAATGATCTCACGGACAAAAGATACCAGGACAAAATATATCAGGACAAATGATACCACGGACAATTGATCTCAGACAAAATATCTCAGACAAAATATCCCACATCGAATTTTTAATAGTGTGTACGAAGATTTTTGTTGACTTGAACTTTTTTTTTATTGACTGTCAATATGGTTTTGTTCACTTTTTTACACATAATAATTGTGAATAAAGTAAATGTGTTAAACTTAACAAAGCATCAAAAGACGTTTTAAACAATTTAACTTAATCTTTCTAATAGCATTTAATTTGAAAAAGTTAAAATTAAAACAAACTTACTCATGAAAGGTATAATAAATGATAATGTAAAAAACAAATAAAGTAACGGTCGCTATACAACATTAATGTTCAAAACACACGAAATATTTTTTTAAAAACGTGAATGGGTCTTTAGGTTCGTAAAGTAAAACTATTGTTTTTATTGTATCATCAACACAAACGAAACGCTTACGTTTCTAGACCGGGAGGTACATTGTTATGATCACACCTCTCTAATACTATGTGATCATATATTGTGTGAACTCTTGCTCGACATGTTCTAACTTCACATTTCCAAATCTCTTTGCCTGCTGCTCCACTTATGGCTTTTATAAACAAAAATCATCAGAAACTAATGTCCTATACCCTTTCTGCGAGGTAACGAAAGAGGCCTTAGCTGAGTAATCACAACTGATAATTGTTTGTTTGCATGCACACTCCGGCAAACTTAGCTCCGCGATGACCGCTGTCACCTGATCACTAAGGTGTGACCGACGCATTACTATTGACTTGAGATGCTAGTTGTATTGTCAATGGAGGGCGGATGTCTTTCCCTTAAGGCATGTCTCAGCCATCAAAGCGGGCTGCCACCTTGATACGAAGGTGTGTCTTTATTGTTAGTTCATTCCCTTTTATCTAGTTTCGTCCACCTGACATGGTAGGATTGTCTCATGTTTTGCAAGCTCACCTGAGTTGTCTATCAAGAAATTTCTTTAATGTTCACATACTATATTAGTAATCTTGGTTTTAAAATGTTTAGTGCAATATGACAAATTTATGCAGCAAACGTTTCTTAAAATTATATAGGCCTATAAACAATATTAAATATGGTAAACAATACCATATGACAGTCAATAAAAAAATGTTCAGATCAACTAAAATCACCCAATACACTATTAAAATTTAGGTTTGAGATATTTTGTC
>NW_026732382.1:0-25000 GCF_028476545.2 Physella acuta | reverse complement strand
AATTCTATTTTTAATAATAAAGAATTGCGTTTTTAGTGCAAACAATGTTCATAACTTTAAAAAAAAAGGAATGATTTTGATTAGCCATGCTAGTTGCCAGTAGCTATCTCATTTAGTTGATTGAAGAGTTATAAGCGCATGGTGTCTGTGTGTGTGTGTGTGTGTGTGTGTGTCTGTTTGTGTTCCCACAATCCACACACACCCAGACACAAGGGCGGACCCCCCCCCCCCCCCACTTTTCCTGATGACCTTTTAACAAGCATTTGAAGAAATTAATTGACAGGTTCTAGTTTTTAAAAGGCGAATGCTGAGGATTTCGTTCTAGAGAAAAATAAATGATTAATTTGAGATTGGCGTCAAATGAAAACAAAATAAACAGACATGTTTATTTAACTGGGCTCTCAAACGGAAATGAAAAACTGACTAACGGTGGGTTTTTTTTGTTGTTTTTTTTTTTGTTTTTTTTACGGAGGCGCCAAGGAAAAAAAAAGTAAATCAATTTTAAAAATTGTTTATCTTATTTAAGGCGTCCACAAAAAGAACAACTAAAGCACAAATCAATTATTTTTTTAAAATACGCATGCACTAGAAAAAGAAATAGCAGTGGGAATTATTTTTTTAAATGGTTTATTTTAATAGTGAAAGTTGAGATCGTAAGCTTCCCACAGCCTGTCCAGTTGTTTTATAATTAACTCACCCGTGATTGATCGAACACTTGCTCCTAAACAGCAATCATTTTATTTACATGGTTTTACAGATGTGGAAAAAACAAGATCCGTTTTCATTAAATCTCGGAAATTTAAGCCTTTGCCAGTCATTAACATGTTTACATCACGTGGTAGCGTCACGCGGCAGCATCACGTGATCCTACCACGTGGTTATTAGCCGTTCAAAAACTCTATCCCAAATTTTCAAGATTTAAATGTAAATTAAACATGACGCCACAAATTATTTTTAGAAACAAATCAATAATCATTTTACATTTTAATTTGTAGAACACGATTATAAAAAAATGTTTTCAAATCAAAACATTACATTCGGCCTTCTCGAATTGGATGCTCAATTAATTAATTATCACCGTTAATCTATTAAGCTAATTATAACTCCTTCGCTGCTTTTTCAGCGTTGGAGCTTGGCGATAATATCTTTAACTTCATTAGAGCAAGTTATAAATAAACCACCCAAACTGTATAAGATGAACCTACAAACATACCTTTGTTTGTAAGTTCATCTTATACCATTGTTTGTCGGTTCATCTTATACCTTTAAAATGAACCTACAAACAATGGTATAAGATGAACCTACAATGGTTTATCCTGCCTTATTACCGTACCGACAATCTCGATTTAACCCCCAAATACTAATAAAATAAACAGGTATTTCCACGGTGTCTGTGGTTAGGGGGCGGGAGGGAGGAGGGGCGTCTACGGAACGCTCATTAAAATCTAACAGGTGGTTTCGTTCCGACATCAAGTATGGTCCAACCTCACCAACAGCGGTTCTCACTGTTTCAGACTCTGGCACCACAAGGACGAGACCTTCCTCTACATGCTGATGGAGTACGTCCCGGGGGGTGAACTGTTCTCCTACCTGCGGAGCATGGGCAAGTTCTCCATCTCCTCTAGCAACTTCTACGCCAGTGAGATCGTGGTGGCTCTGGACTACCTCCACTCCAACTCCATCGTGTACCGAGACCTTAAGCCCGAGAACCTCCTGCTGGACAGGGACGGGCATCTGAAGATCACAGACTTTGGTTTCGCTAAAATTGTGGAGGACAGGTAGGCAGACTTTTTCTTAAGTTGTATCATAAGTAGGCAGACTTTGGTTTCGCTAAAATTGTGGAGGACAGGTAGGCAGACTTTTTCTTAAGTTGTAACATACATGTAGGCAGACTTTTTCTAAAGTTGTATAAGACAGGTAGGCAGACTTTTTCTTAAGTTGTAGCAGACATGTAGGCAGACTTTTGCTTAAGTTGTAGCATACAGTAGGCAGACTTTTCTAAAGTTGTAACATACATGTAGGCAGACTTTCGCTTAATGTAGCAGACAGGTAGGCAGACTTTTTCTTAAGTTGTAGCAGAAAGGTAGGCATCACTAACGGAATCACTAACTTTATAGAAGACAGGTGTGCAGCCATTCGCAAAAGTTGTACACGACAGATAGGCAGATTCTAGCTAACATTGTAGAGGACAGGTAGGCAGATTGGTTTAGATATTTTTGTTAAAGGCATGAAAAAAATAATTCTGATTTTGATTTCGAACCACTGAAGAAATAAGCAGCTTTTATTTTGCTTACCTGAAAACTCATAGCTCATCACAGTCGTTGTTTTTTGGGATGATGGAGTATGTTCACACCTGATTAGAAATGTAGATTTTTTAAAAACATAGGATTTTATTTAGGACAGCTTCAGATGTTTCCAACATATTGTGATTATTAGTTGATTTGACAATATCCAATTATTTGTAGTTTTTTTTTTTTGCCGTTTTAACAAATGTGGGGTACTGATCAAATGTTGGTGTGCCAGGAAAGCCTGGTGAATCCTTCGCTTACCTTCCACGTTTTGGATGTTTAGGGTTAGACCATCGGGTTGGTTCCTGTTTGTGTTTGTTGTTTGATGGGTGGGTGTTTGTGTGTTGGCGGTTCATAGATCTATAACGGATGGTAGGTGGTTTTTAGTTTCATGGGTGGGTTCCTGTTTCGTTACTGCTTCATACACAGTTGGTTAATATGGGTGGGTTTTAGGTTGGAGGTTAATTAGGGCTAGGTGTTAATATATGGTTAACGGGGTCAGTTGCTGATGGATGGTTCATAGCGTTTTTAAATAATCGTTTAATGAACTAGTATTTATAAATTTCATGACGTAAAAGAGAAAACAAATTGAAGATTCTAGCGGCTATATTTTACATTTAACCAGTCTACGCTGAAAATGTTAACATTTTATCAGTGTGTTAACTTTATTACACGGCAAAACAAAAATAGTACTCAAAAAAATTTCAACTGGTTTTAATTTCAAAGCCTATTGATCGTTTAAATTATACGTTCAAATATTGATTTTTCAATCTCGATTTCCGTTATTCATGTATTGATTTCTTGAACTATGTCTCATTTGCCTTAGTAAAAAAAAAGGCGTCAATGGATTTGAACCGAATAAATCAAACCTGAGATATGGATTAATGTGTTTATACCTAACTCTGACTTAGCGCTGATCTATGCTACAACCTGTGACTTAACGCTGATATACTGCTCATGACTTAACGTTGATATACTGCTCATGACTTAACGTTGATATACTGCTCATGACTTAACGCTGATATATTGCTCATGACTTAACTCTGATATTCTGCTCAAGACTAAACGCTGATATACTGCTCATGACTTAAGTCTGGCCTACACATCATGACTTAACTCTGATCTACACCTCATGACCTAATTGACCTACAACTCATGACCTAACGCTGACCTACACCTCATGACCTAGCTCTGATCTACACCTCATGACCTAGCTCTGATCTACACCTCATGACCTGGCTCTGATCTACACCTCATGACCTAGCTCTGATCTACACCTCATGACCTAGCTCTGACCTACACCTCATGACCTAACTGACCTACAACTCATGACCTAGCTCTGATCTACACCTCATGACTTAACTGTCCAACATCTCATGACCTAACTGATCGACACCTAATGACCTAAAGCTGATCTACACCTCATGACCTAACTGACCTACACCTCATGACCTAGCTCTGATCTACACCTCATGACCTAGCTCTGATCTACACCTCATGACCTAGCTCTGACCTACACCTCATGACCTAACTGACCTACAACTCATGACCTAGCTCTGACCTACACCTCATGACCTAACTGACCTACACCTCATGACCTAACTCAGAGCTACAGCTTATGACCTAACTAACCTACACCTCATGACCTAACTGACATACACCTCATGACCTAACTGACCTACACCTCATGACCTAACTGACCTCACCTCATGACCTAACTGACCTACACCTCATGACCTAACTGACCTCACCTCATGACCTAACTGACCTACACCTCATGACCTAACTGACCTACACCTCATGACCTAACTCTGACCTACACCTCATGACCTAACTGACATACACCTCATGACCTAACTGACATACACCTCATGACCTAACTGACCTACACCTCATGACCTAACGCTGACCTATGCTATCGTAGACTCCACCTTCCCATTCTGTCTCCCTAGGACCTGGACACTATGTGGCACACCTGAATACCTGGCGCCGGAAATTATTCTCAGTAAAGGTCACAACAAGGCCGTGGACTGGTGGTCTCTGGGAATATTAATCTTTGAGATGTTAGTGGGGTAAGTCACGCACAACATCATCTATACACCTGTACGTGTATATATATATATATATATATATATATATATATATATATATATATATATATATATATATATATATATATATATAGATAGATAGATAGATAGATAGATAGATAGATAGATAGATAGATAGATAGATAGATAGATAGATAGATAGATAGATAGATAGATAGATAGATAGATAGATAGATAGATAGATAGATAGATAGATAGATAGATAGATAGATAGATAGATAGATAGATAGATAGATAGATATACTTACATATATATATATATATATATATATATGATATCTTTTTTTATATACATATATTATATATTTATGGCTGTGTATTTAAATATACAAATATTTATTTATAGAGTAGTATGTAAATATGTGTAATAAGCTTATGTTGCCATGGATCCCACAGTTATCCCCCTTTCTATGCTGACAACCCATTCCACATCTATGAAAAAATTGTAGCAGGGAAAGTAGAGTGGCCGAAAAACATTGACCTGGTAGCCAAGTAAGTCAACCTGGTGTTGCGGATTGTTTCATGTTTAGATGTGAGACTAGTGTCTGAATGGTGGGCTGGGTAGTGGAAGGTGGCATGCGGAGGTGTGGGGTTTTGTGGGCAGATTAGGTGCGGGGGTGTATTGTTAGGTTAGGTGTGTGGGCATTGTGGTGTGGGGATGCCGTTTGTGATTAGATTAGGTGTGGGCGATGTGGTGTGTGGGAAAGTTATGTATGGTGATCTAGTGTGGGGTTAGGTTAGGTGTGGGAGTTTTGGGAAGGTAAGGTGTGAGGGTGTGGGGAGGTAAGGTGTGGGAATACCATTTGTGGTTAGGCTAGATGTGGGGGTGTGGTGTAGGTTAAGGTAACGTGTGGGGTAGGTTAGGTGTGGGGATTTGGTTAGGTTAGGTTTGGTGTGTGAGTGGTGTAGAGATCGGATGAGGTCCTACATTTAACTCCATACGTGTATGATGATACAGTTGATGACAGGGTCGAGAGTTTTGATGGATGGAAATGATAAAGTTAATTAGCCTAATGTAAAACAATTCTTAATTACATAATTAATAATTAATTAAAATCTCCGCCATTTTGTCCCCAGAGATCTAATTAAAAAGCTGCTCAATCCAGACCGAACCAGAAGGCTAGGAAACATGAGAGTAAGATTTCACAGATGTTAATTAAGCACATAAACCCATCACACGAACTAATTAAACACATGTCTTTAAAGATGTTCCTGTTACACAAAGTTTTAACATTTTGTCTTTAAGTGCAAAAGAGCGAACAATTAATTTTTTTTACTGCTAATTTTTTTTTCTATTCTGTTTTGGACACGTGCCCAGTGAGTGTTAAAAAAATATAAACGGGAATTCCCGAGACTGAAATAGTTTATCTGTGTAATGTGATGCATCCTTTGTTTGTCTACAGAACGGCGCGGACGATATCAAGAAACACAAGTGGTTCAAGGGACAGAACTGGGAAGCTGTTTACGCTAAAAAATTAAAGGTATGCAACTCTGTTTTTCCCTGTACGTTTTCCACTGTTTGTATGCCCTCACACTCACTGTTACCTTTAACGCTGTAGAGTAAATGCATTGTTACTTGTTAGTTAACGTCTTTTTGTTTTCTGATTGAATGTTTACATATTGAAATAGGCAACATCGTTCAGTACGATATTATACGCATGAATTAAATAAACGTTGGTTAACTTTGAACAAAAACCAGTCCAAAAACTTTTTTGAATTTTTAAGAGCATTCGATGTATGCTCCAACATTTATGTCGACTTTCACATATTGGAATAGAAATGTTTGTAATATAAATATCACACACTTAAATTATAAACGAAATGTGGTTAATTACGCTAATTTGATTTTCAAATGAAGTCACTTTGATGGTTTTTATTTTACGATATCCAATAATTGTTCTTGTTTTAACTTGCACAATTTGTTTATAAATTCCAACAATCATTACTGATCACTTTCCTCTCACCACCACCAATCATTCCTGACCTAACTTGACCTATTCTATCCCCCCAGCCACCAATCATTCCTGACCTAACTTGACCTATACTCTCTCACTATCCACCAATCATTCCTGACCTAACTTGACCTATTCTATCCCCCCAGCCACCAATCATTCCTGACCTAACTTGACCTATTCTCTCCCCCCCCCCAGCCACCAATCATTCCTGACCTAACTTGACCTATTCTATCCCCCCAGCCACCAATCATTCCTGACCTAACTTGACCTATTCTCTCCCCTCAGCCACCAATCATTCCTGAGCTCTCCCACGACGGGGACACAACAAACTTTGAAACCTACGAGGAATGTGATTGGAGGAAAGCCGCCCCCGCCCCTGAGAGTGAGGCAAAGCTGTTCCAAGACTTCTAATCTAGACCCCCCCCCCCTCACGACAAATTTTCATGCAACTAAAGTATACCACAGACCCTCTACTGAGACACTGGACAAGACGAGCACTGGAATCGATTCTTCAGGCTTTGGTAGCAAGAACATGCAATTAGGCTCTGGTCGCCTTGGTATGCAAGAACATGCAATCTTGCGCCGCTAACTGCAATATCAGATTCATCCTTGCACAAAAATCTTCGCACAAATCTCTCTGGGAGACAAACTAACGTAGATATGTGTGAATCGTCGGCAAGTTGTGGTCTATGTAACGTAGATCTGTGTGAATAGTCGGCAAGTTGTGGTCTATGTACTGGTAAATATATCATCAATCGAATGGAATGAGCTGGTAACATATCGTGTATGGAATGAGCGACCATCATTCCAATCATTGTGTGCTCGAGGTAAAGTTGAGAGAGTTGTGTAGAAACATTTCAGCTGAATTGATCAGCTGTTTAATCCTGCAAATTGTAAATATGATTTTAAATAAATCAGAAATATTTTAAATATTTATTGTACATTAAGTTTTTGAAAGATGCCCTTTATGTATTTTCCTTTCACCGTTTTTATAAAACAGGCTGTGATTTCATCTGAAGTTCATCGTAAACAACTTACTTGTAATTTAAACTGATAAAGTCTTTTAATTTTTAGCCATGACTTATTTAATAGAAAAGTGTATATATATATATATATAATATATATATATATAATATATATATATATATATATATATATATATATATATATATATATATATATATATATATATATATATTATATATATATATATATATATATATATATATATATATATATATATATATATATATATATATATATATATATATATATATATATATATATATATATATATATATATATATATATATATATATATATATATATATATATATATATATATATATATACTATATATATATTATATATATATATATATATATATATATATATATATATATATATATATATTTATATATATATATATATATATATATATATATATATATATATATATATATAATATATATATATATATATATATACTACTCTATATATATATATTATATATATATATAACGTGTGCTTTCATGTAATCTTCAGCTAAAGAAAGTCTCTTTATTACTTTATAGATTCGTTAAAATATCCACATTTTGTTTTTATAAAATTATTTCCAAAAATTGTATTTTTCTAAAACTTATTTTATGATACAGTATTTAGTAAATGAAAAATATAAAAATAAAGTGTTTAACTTAAAATGGCATTAAAATTGACCATATGTGATGGCTGTTAACACAATCTTTTAACTGTACAAACCGGTCATTACAACTGTCCAATCCATACATGGCTTTGTGATCACGTTAGGTTAGGTGCTTTAGTTTACAACCACCCCTAAATACAAGGTACTTCAGTTTAGCGATCTGGATCTGTCCCTACTTACAGTTACATATATCATAAAATATCTTTCACATCACATTTACAGGTTATATTAATTGTGATTATGTTTAAATTATTTATATATTTTATTTCGCTGTATAAAAATGTATGAGTAAAATCTATTTTTGTATAAAAAATGCTATGTAAAAAATTATTGAATTTATAACATATGATAATGTTTTATAGTATTTTAATGCTCCTGTTTCAAAATGGCCTTTTCATGTCATACTTTTGTTTTGTTTCAGGGACACACACACACAGACACACACAGACACACACACGCACACAGATACACACGCACACTTACACACACAGACACACACACGAACACAGATACAAAAACACACTCACACAGATACACACGCACACTTACACACAGACACACACACGCACACAGATACACAGACACACACACACACAGATACACACGCACACTTACACACACAGACACACGCACACAGATACACAGACACACACAGATACACATACACACAGATACACACGCACACTTACAGACACACACACACACACGACCTTAAATAACTTTTAGAACATGTGTGAGCGCCTCATGCATGATGTAAATATACATGTACATAGAATATTTGAGAGATTGAAAAAGATTGCTATTTATTTTTGTTAAAATTTTATTGGCTGAAAACTGAATATTTAAAAAATCCGCAACTAAAAAGGATCATCCAGTCATGACGTAATAATTTTAAATCGAGCATTAGTTGACTTTTAAGACGTCATCAAAAGAACTAACTCCTACTTGAGTCAGATTTCTTTGGCAACTTTTTTATTTGTAAAGTTTTTAAAAGAATTAAGCAATGTCACGAGGTAAGCAAGAAGAAGAAATGTAAAAATTTAAACCCCCCCTCCCTCCAGCCCTCCAAATATAAGCTTTCTTGTCTTTTGTTTCGACATTCGCGAAAAGGCACTAAAGTTATAATTGAGTTTCCCTCGCCTTCCCGCACTTCTTCGTTTATTAATACAAGTCTTAGTATGAAACTAACTATAAGAAAATCAACCATCATTTGAATTCTGAGTGTTAATTGTTTCAGATTATAAATAAAAATTGTAACTTTTCTGCTGGAGACTTTTGTTTTAGTTTTGTATGTACTGTTATCATTATTAGTTAATTAAAACAGGTAAATCAAAATTTTCCTTAAACAATTATAAATAATTATAGCTTTTATTTTAAACGGTACAAGGGAGATAACAAATAAAACAGTATAGAGTTAAGATTGATAGAGTTATCTTTCCTGAGAAAGTAATACTGACTCGGAATGGATCAAATATGTGCCGCTGTTTGTGTACAAAATATCGATACAATACAGTGTTAGCCTACCTGCTAAAAACTCTTGAAATGAACATTTAGCTTTTAGAAACAGATGCATGGAACTCACAATATAGAAATAAATTAATTACTAGTAAAAACAAAGAATATATTTTAGCTTATACATTTAATGCATACAATCTCTTATTTTCATATATCGCTGAAGATACTGATCTCATAGCCTCTAGAAATATATTGCGCAGAGAGAGAGAGAGAGAGAGAGAGAGAGAGAGAGAGAGAAGTGCGCACATGAGCTTTTATATAGATCTAGTAGGATAGTTATTAACCTACATAACGATAAATTGAATAATGCTTTCTTGGACGCTCGTTTCCATGAAATACACATATACATCGAGCCGTAATGAACTAAAGAGGGCCAAGTGTGTTGTCCAACATCGATGTGGTGTTTACTCCATATTGTTGTTGACGGTTCATTTATGGCTCTAACACAATTGTACCTGTCCTGGAGTTGGACGCTTGCCTTTTACAAGGCTTGGGCTTTTGAACCGCTAACTTTCTTAGTAGTTCAAAGGAGCACCATGGAGTAGATTTAACAAGCTGGGGATCGATACATTCATGTTGGTGACCAGTGTGCTCGAATTTTCTAGATCGAGTGGTTGGCTTTGATAAGCCATATTTATTTTTAACATTCCATCATTTGTGATAGTTTGGTAATTCAAGTTTGTAAGCTTGTAGTTAACTTGCTTACTCTGTGTTGTGCTTTTGTCTGTCGACGTTAATCGAAACTGGTTTCTATGAAAATTGGCACGTGGGTATTGCACTATTGCAGGGTCTTCAGGGGTGCGAATATGGATATTCACGAATATTAAATTACGGTAAAAAAATTGAGAACTGACGCTCTCACGAACGCCCACCCAGACATCTCTCATCCCCGAACCCAGGGCGTAATTTAAACCGCCGCCGAACAACTCGTTTTCCCGGCCGTCCGCGCCAAGGGAGAGACTTCCAAAATCTATAGCGATGACGGAATGACTGACACACTACCAGCCCGCTTATATTATAGACTAGCTGCATACCCGTGCTCCGCAACGGTAAATCTTTTTTAAATGTACCAACTTGAGAACAGAACAAAACAAACAAAAACACAAACACAACACAAACAAAACAAAACACAACCACAATACAAGCACAAACCAACCACAACACAACCACAACACAACCACAACACAACCACAACACAACACAACCACAACACAACCACAACACAACCACAACACAACCACAACACAACACAACCACAACACAACCACAACATTAGAATCACCACCGAACAACACGCTTTCCTATGCGTCCGCGCTCAAAGAGAGCATTAAAAATTTAAGTCACATAAATAGATCCCAGTGGCGTAGCGAGGGCGGGTGTCACCCGGTGCGGCACTTAATGGTGTCACCCCCAGAGGCGTAGCAACCCTTCCCGGCGCCCGGGGACAAACTTTCAATTTTCGATTTGCACCTCCCCCCCCTCAAACTTTTGATTTGCACCCCCCCCCCCCCCCTTGTCGGGATTTGTCAAATTTGCTCTTAAAAGACTTTAACACTTGATTGAGTGGACTTATCAGTTTTCTCTATGTATTTTGCTATTTTTTGCCTTGGTGTCACCCCCTAAATGGTGTCACCCGATGCAAATAAATGTACGGCAAGTGGTGTTTACTTTTATGGTTCTAAGAAACGCATTGGCACCACCGAAAAACACGCTTTCCCAGGCGTCAGCGCCCAGAGAGAGCCTTTCCAGCATTCTCTAAAAGTCTAATTTCACCCTAAATGGTGTCACCCGATGCAAATAAATGTACGGCAAGTGGTGTTTACTTTTATGGTTCTAAGAAACGCATTGGCACCACCGAAAAACACGCTTTCCCAGGCGTCAGCGCCCAGAGAGAGCCTTTCCAGCATTCTCTAAAAGTCTAATTTCACCATATTATTATGTTTTAAAAACACCGAAAAACAAACATTTGAATTCTGAGTGTTAATTGTTTCAGATTATAAATAGAAATTGTAACTTTTCTGCTGGAGACTTTTGTTTTAGTTTTGTATGTGCTCTTATCATTATTAGTTAATTAATTAAAAAAGGTAAATCAAAATTTAAATGTTTTATTTTCCATGAACAATATTAAGGCTTTTATTAAAAAGGTACACGGGAGGTAACAAATAAAATAGTATTGAGTTAAGATTTATAGAGTTATCTTTCCTGAGATAGTAGAACTGACTCAAACTGGAGCATGGAACTCATAATATAGAAATAAATTAATTAGTAGTAAAAACAGTATTTTTAAAGTCTTGTCTACATTTTGGATATAGGCCTACATGAGTAATTTTTTTAGTGTAAATTATTTTTGTTTTTTGTTAAGTCACCTTTTCAATTTTTACGTGCAGATGAAGTAGAGTTCACCTGTTTCTGTTACCTCGGCATATGAATAATAATATAGTCAGCACTATGCCCAGCCGCGTTTGCTTTCTCAACAATGAATCAGGTACCCTTTGTAGCTAAATGGACCCAGGTATATCCTACTGACTAGAGCCAGTGACCGAACTGGAAACTTCAGATTCGTTATCGTGCACGCTACCATCCAACCACGTCGTCCCATTTTTTTTAATGACAAAAAAAGTATTTGGAACATGTGCTGATCTCCGCTATTTTTGGTCCACTAAAGAATTTGTAATGTCACTAGTACCATTCTAGAAAATTCTTCTACCATTAAGTTTTACTCTCTGCGGCGCCTTCCTGCCTGTAGACGTCAGCAATGGCCGTACTTCCCTCCAAACGTCGAACCAGACACACGCTAAACAAAAACACAACCAACTCTAGGATCGCTGAGATAGTTGCTGAGATAGCCGTGGCGAGGTAGAGTTGCTTCAGCTGATGAGATACATGGTCACTACACGGCCTGGGGTAGATGCTGACACAGTGTGTACCAGTAGCTGAACTCTCATTTACACTCGACACCGTTTGATTAGCGTCCGCTGTTAGTTGTGATGGGTATACAATTTGACGGCAGTTATGTCCCTTACACTGACAAGATTCTGGAAATATATTCACTTGAGTTTTTATACCGTTATATGGTTGACAATTTGAATTGTTACTTTCATGAAATATATTTTCTAAGAAAACATCCAAATTAAACAAGGACGTCAATGTTGTGTTTAAATTTCTGTACGTCCACTCAGTAAAATTACGAAAACCACAACATTTGTAGGTATTTTGTAACTCGTTCATACACAAATTATTATTCGATAAGTTATCTCCCTTGCTGATAAAATCTTCAGACGAGGTTGTGGACTGCACCACAGCCAGAATAGCCACCAGGAACTTGCTGGTCATGACGACCAGCGCGACGACTGTGAACCCACGGACTTCCTTTGAGCGCCGGATGCGGAGAGCTCTGGGGATGGCTCCCATCAGACAGACGAAGACCAGCCCGCAGACGGCAAGCAGAAGATACGCAGACGTGTATACGCTCTCTGGCACATCCGGGCATGCGGAGGTTATTCCCAGCTGGGTTCGAACCACGATTGTTGTGACGAGGAGTAGGATGTGGATGGCCAGGAAACCCAGGAGGGTGGCGACCGTAAAAAACCGAACAGCGAATTCCCGTTCCTTTCTACTTTCGATATGTCTGACCTTGAGAAATGTGCAGCAACTTACCATGGTTATACTGTCAACGATCGATAACTTTGTCTGGGTTATTCTCAATAACTGTCAAAAGTTGTTATAAGTTGTATTAACGTTACGTTCTAATTATACAGTTTATATTGAGTCACAGTGTATTATTTATAAGAATGATTGCATTTTTTTCACTTTGGTGCCCATCATAAGAAAAAAAATCATAATGTGTAATTTCTAGAACTGGAAGTTTGAATCTAGATCTATCACAAAAGTAAATAGTTCTTTAGCATCTTCTCCAAAAGTGAGTTGTTCCTTGCTTGCGTTTGCGATATATCCATAATTTAATGTTAATTAATCAAAATTATATAGTATTTTCTTGACACTTTTGTATTTTGAGTTTTGGAAACTCGACCATTGTAAAGCCGTTTTTTCATTCTGAAAAAAAGTGTGTAAATAATTAAATACTATTCTCTATTTATTTTACTAGCAAATGTGTGCATATACATACTTAATTTTACAATTATTTGATAAGCTCACACCTTCAATTAATTAAGCATTCACTTTTAAAAAAACAAATATCGGTAGTTTGAGGTAATTTTTAGATCAGAAACATGCTAAAACGGATTACAAAAGCAATCTTAAAATGGTAGATTTAAATGCTAACAGGTTAATATATCATACATATAAATAGCTGCATGACGTAAACATCTATGTATCGCTATATCAGGATACTTTGTACGCTTTATTTCTTTACTAAATTTTACTTCTTACCCTGCCCTGTATCTATCCTGCTTAATCGCAATCGTATTTACAATATCCTTTTCTGGTTCGTTATGTGCTGTTTTTGTAAATATCGCCTGCGTGGTTACAGAAATAGGCCTACTTAACGATTTTTATTGCTGAACCGTAAGATAAAAATAACTCTTTCAATAATTTCAAGTTTTACCAGGAGAGAAGGTTGATTCTAATTAGATAATAAATTGCACACAAAAAAAAGCGAAATGGAACCGCGTTCATTATTTAAACAGCATTCAAAGAAATCAATAATACTTCCTGATCTGTTACAAGAAAACAGTACCATGTTATGAGTACTGGTTTTTTTATTCTATGCGATTTGGCTGAATATTTAAATGGATTCAAGACGTAAGCTGTTTAAAAAAACAATCGCTTACCATTATCCGGCTACCTATGATTTTAAAGGGCAACTATCCATCAATCAATATCCATTACACAATACCACCCGGATGTGGAATCGTCTAGCGTTTTCTATTTTTAGCCTCAATCAAGATCAACACACAACAAACTTCGCGTGGGTAAGGCCTAATAATTATTCGTCAAACATCTGGTGAATCTGCGGTCTACAATCTTTAGATAAGACTCTACTAATGTGTATATCCAAATGTCTAAATATAACCGTTATACTACTTATAAAGAAATTGCATTTATAATAGTACCGTTTAAATATACCAAACCAATGGATAAACTCACTGTTATAGTGTAAGTTATGTGAAGAAACACGTCTAAATATAAGTGTTAGGCTAAATAAATCACCCAACATGATGATAGAACGGTGGTTACCTGTCTGTGACTTCCCTGTTTCCTGTTGTGTGTGCTGTCGCTGGCAGGGGTGATATGTTAAAGGTGTATCGATCTATCGATCTTTGGCTCCAGACACAGACACACACACACACACACACACACACACAAGCACCGCTTGTTTTATTGATTCATGATTTATAATCGCCGACAAATATACACGTTTAAATGCTGGGGGGGGGGGGGGGTCTAATAAACACATACGTTTAAATGCGGAGAGGGGGTTGGGGTATAACAAATACACACGTTTCAATGCTGGGGTGGGGGGGGTTGTTGAAAAATACAAACGTTTTAAATGTTGGGGAGGTCTGACAAATACACATGTTTTAATGCTGGTGGTGGGGGTGGGGGGTCGCTGACGAATACATACGTTTTAATGCTGGGGAGATCTGACGATGTGTAACCTGTTTAAACTATTGCTGTCCTCAGCTGTTGCCATGGAGACGGAGATTTTGTTTTACCAGATGTTTGACATATGTAATGCACTTGTTTGACAATGTATGTTTAGATTGTTTACTTGTAATATGTGCATATATGGCTTGTGTGTAGTGTGTACAAATATGGCTTGTGTGTAGTGAGTATGTGTTTAGCTGGTTATTGTGTGGCACACCTGACGTAGTAAACATGATGAGAAATAAGCACGTGCGCTACTCACGCAGATCTGGATGTGTCAACTTCACGTGCTTTAGCTGGAATGTTTACAAAAAAATGTAGAGCTGATGTCAATATTGTGTTGAGAAACGTTAGCACTAGTCATCAATGACTACTGACCATCGCCTCAGTGCTAAATAAATTTAACATCAAATCTTACTCGTTTTAAATTGTCAACACGCGCTTTATTTACAAGACACCAAACATAAAATGTAATTTAACAGCACTGTACGACAATTAATGTAGAAAACAATGTATAACTTGCCATTTAGTTTGTAGATTAACGTATACAATTTCATATTCAATACATATACATATATATGTACAAAGCGAATACATTTTCATATACATTGATAATCTATTTCCGCTCGGCGGTATTTGTTTATAAATAGTTTTATTAATTTGGCGTACGACTTTGTTACGAGTGACAAGCTTTATAAATAATTCAAAAATATAATTATTTTATCCTTTCTATTAGTTCAACAATATCACATCATTTGAAAAGGGAAATTTAATTCTAATTTGACCATGCGGTTAACGATAAGCCTTTTGTTACGTGGATCCTACACCACGGTGCAGGTGAACTAGAGTTGACCTGTTTAAATTGTTTTTGGCATATCATCAGTACAAACCCCAGTCGCCTTTAATTTTCCTAACGTGAGTCAGGCACACCACATTTCTTACATTTTACTGCGACCATCGCTACATTTCAATCATCATTTATTTTCACTGCTAATTCAAATATATTTACTTTTTAAAAAAAAATTAATTCTTTTAACAGACACTGACTTTTCAAAAATTTGATACCAAAACTAAATAAATTATCTGTTGTAGTCGTCAATCAATCTACCCCTGTTGATTTCAAAAGAAGCTTAAATCGTTTTGCATTAAACTTTTTTTTTCAAAATTGTTGAGATTTCGTTATAAGTTTTTCATTGCACTTAATCCACACAAATCAAAATCACAATCTAAACAATCAATACAATAGATAATATCAATCTGCTAACAGTATTTGTGTCGACGATTTGTTGGCCATTAGTGCCGGACTGGTCAAGCTAGAATCGCAGGTACTATAAATAGCGCAATTTGCCAGGTAAGTGAACCTGAAGTAAGATGTCATACAGGCTGTCGGGTCCTAATGTGAGTGAAGACAACACATTCTTTGGGATCCTTTACTTAGACGTCATGTATTTGTCGGGATCCTAACTTGTATTTAGACATCATGTATTTGTCGGGATCCCAACATGTATTTAGACATCATGTATTTGTCGGGATCCTAACTTTATTTAGACATCATGTATTTGTCGGGATCCTAACTTGTATTTAGACATCATGTATTTGTCGGGATCCTAACTTGTATTTAGACATCATGTATTTGTCGGGATCCTAACTTGTAATTAGACATCATGTATTTGTCGGGATCCTAAAACTTGTATATAGACCGTGTAAATCCCCTGGCGCCTGACTAGTGTCTAGCCGTTAATAATTGTTTGATCTCCTCCATTCAGACGTCATAGATGGCCCGTGCCCATTCAGACGTCATAGATGGCCCGTGCCCATTCAGACGTCATAGATGGCCCGTGTCCCCATCTTGTGTTTGTAGGCGTGGCATGCCAGGGTGGAGCAGAGGATGGTCAGCCCTCCCCCCACGGCCGTCAGGTAAAAGGCCCAGTAGAAAGAACAGTTACCTGAATATGAAAAAAAACAATGAGGGTTAAAATATGACAGATTTATCGAACACTTAATCGATCATGTTTAAATTTCGAGGAAAACATACTTTCAATTCTGTATTTTTCATAGTTTAAAATATTTCTTAATTAAATTATCGTTGAAGTGATTCAAAAACCTGTTTTTGTAAATTTTGCTTTCCGAGAAAACTTGAATAATACTAAGGAAACGTAATGTTTGCTTTATTCTTTGTGTAATTTAACGCATACTAATATTTTTTTTTTAAATTTCATTTCAAATAATGAATCAAATAGTTGCAGGGTTATTTGAAGCTTTGAAGACTTCGAATAATAAACAAAACGTAATACGATAGGGCGTATTTTTACGAGTGCTCTAGGCCAGTATCACATTGTAAGACCTACACAATTTGGCCAAGCTTTACACACAGTACCTGGCCACCTTTTTACACAATACGTTCGCACATCGAATTAGCCAGCCAGAAGTACGAAAATATTAAGGTATGTAATAAAGACGTTACCCAGCTTATAAATGTCCGACCGTCCGACCAACTACCCAACCCAACACCCGAGTTTATAAACAGATGTTACCCAGCTTATAAATGTCCGACCGTTCGACCAACTACCCAAACACCAGAGTGTATAAACAGATGTTACCCATCTTATAAATGTCCGACCGTTAGACCAACTACCTAACCAATATACCCGAGTGTATAAGCAGATGTTACCCAGCTTACAAATGTCCGACCGTTCGACCACCTAACCCAACACCCCAGTGTATAAACAGATGTTACCCAGCTTATAAATGTCCGACCGTTCGACCACCTAACCAAACACCCCAGTGTATAAACAGATGTTACCCAGTTTATAAATGTCCGACCGTTCGACCAACTACCTAACCCAACACCTGAGTGTATAAACAGATGTTACCCAGCTTATAAATGTCCGACCGTTCGACCAACTACCCAAACACCTGAGTGTATAAACAGATGTTACCCAGCTTATAAATGTCCGACCGTTCGACCAACTACCCAAACACCTGAGTGTATAAACAGATGTTACCCAGCTTATAAATGTCCGACCGTTCGACCAACTACCCAAACACCTGAGTGTATAAACAGATGTTACCCAGTTTATAAATGTCCGACCGTTCGACCAACTACCCAAATACCCAGTGTATAAACAAATGTTACCCAGCTTATAAATGTCCGACCTTTCGACCAACTACCTAACCCAATACCCCAGTGTATAAACAGATGTTACCCAGCTTATAAATGTCCGAGTCCTCTCCACACACTTGTCGCACCTGGGACGTGTCCCACCCGTAGGGGTAGACGGCCACACCCCCACCCACAAGCAAACCTGCAGAAAAAACATCAAACACAAATATGTCAGCGTATCAATTTAAAACAATTTTATAAACATATTTTAACACTGATTAAATTGTGTAATATTGTTTTACAAGCCTTTATATAATGATATTTTATTTGGTGCTGAGGTTATAGTTAACAATTTTTTTATTGGGTGGTGTGGTTATAGTTAACATATTTTATTGGGTGGTGTGGTTATAGTTAACATATTTTATTGGATGCTGTGGTTATAGTTAACATATTTTATTGGATGCAGTGGTTATAGTTAACATATTTTATTGGATGCTGAGGTTATAGTTAACATATTTTATTGGATGTAGTGGTTATAGTTAACATATTTTATTGGATGCTGAGGTTATAGTTAACATATTTTATTGGGTGTAGTGGTTATAGTTAACATATTTTATTGGATGCTGTGGTTATAGTTAACATATTTTATTGGATGTAGTGGTTATAGTTAACATATTTCATTGGATGCTGAGGTTATAGTTAATATATTTTATTGGATGTTGTGGTTATAGTTAACATATTTTATTGGATGTAGTGGTTATAGTTAACATATTTTATTGGATGTAGTGGTTATAGTTAACATATTTTATTGGATGCTGTGGTTATAGTTAACATATTTTATTGGATGTAGTGGTTATAGTTAACATATTTTATTGGATGCTGTGGTTATAGTTAACATATTATTTTATTGGATGCTGTGGTTATAGTTAACATATTTTATTGGATGCTGTGGTTATAGTTAACATATTTTATTGAGTCTTTGGTTATAGTTAACATATTTTATTGGATGCTGTGGTTATAGTTAACATATTATTTTATTGGATGCAGTGGTTATAGTTAACATATTTTATTGGGTGCTGTGGTTATAGTTAACATATTTTATTGGGTGCTGTGGTTATAGTTAACATATTTTATTAGGTGCTGAGGTTATAGTTAACATATTTTATTGGGTGCTTTGGTTATAGTTAACATATTTTATTGGATGCTGTGGTTATAGTTAACATATTATTTTATTGGATGCAGTGGTTATAGTTAACATATTTTATTGGGTGCTGTGGTTATAGTTAACATATTTTATTGGGTGCTGTGGTTATAGTTAACATATTTTATTGGATGCTGAGGTTATAGTTAACATATTTTATTGGATGCTGAGGTTATAGTTAACATATTTTATTGGATGTAGTGGTTATAGTTAACATATTTTATTGGATGCTGTGGTTAAAGTTAACATATTTTATTGGATGATGTGGTTATAGTTAACATATTTTATTGATTGCTGTGGTTATAGTTAACATATTTTATTGGATGCTGTGGTTATAGTTAACATATTTTATTGGATGCTGTGGTTAAAGTTAACATATTTTATTAGGTGCTGTGGTTAAAGTTAACATATTTTATTGGATGATGTGGTTGATTGCCAAAAGAAAATAGTCCGTTAAATTCTATTGTCACGCTTCAATTAAAATTGTGTGTAGCTCTAAGCTCAAGAAAAGACTGAGCTCAGACCAATTAGGTTCAGCTTTATTCAAACACCAGCATGGTTTACCAAGCTCATACATATCCAACTTGTATAGGCGTTTCGTGTACCTTGCGCAACTATTCATAACTCGTTAGTTAATTGAAAAAGTCTAACTGACACACGTATAGGGCACTATAGGCAGGTGGAGTGAGGTCATAAAGATGGTCGTGATCCTAATAAAAGGGATCATGGACCCCATTAATGACACGATCATGGACCCCATTAATGACACGATCATGGACCCCATTAATGACACGATCATGGACCCCATTAATGACACGATCATGGACCCATTAATGACACGATCATGGACCCATTAATGACACGATCATGGACCCCATTAATGACACGATCATGGACCCCATTAATGACACGATCATGGACCCATTAATGACACGATCATAGACCCCATTAATGACACGATCATGGACCCATTAATGACAAGATTATGGACCCCATTAACGACAAGATTATGGACCCCATTAATGACACGATCATGGACCCATTTATGACACGGTTTAACTTTTTTTTTTTTTTTTTTTTTTTTTTTTTTGCCTCAGACACGTAATTTATAGCGTCAGTTGTGTGTTCCCTTTAGTACTACAGTTTTCATCATCGGCTTGTGAGGACTGATACAGATTTACAATAGTAATATTTCTTTATCACTTGTAGCATACTTTCATTCATTTAAGATGGTTTACTTATACATAGATCTAATACAAAACGTCTAAATATAAATAAAAAATAAAAATTAAAAACCAATCTGAAAATGCAAATGTGTAATTAAATAATGATTCAAGGGATTTTTTTTTCTCGGCGTGCGTGGTGGGCTGAGGAGAAAGGGGGGGGGGGGGGTGGAATTTAGGTTTTTAAGTAGAGCTGTAAAAAAAAAATTGGGATTACCGAGGGGTTTAACCTTAACCAATCACAGAAGAGTCATCGATTATTCATTAAATTACCAAGATACGGGTTTTTTGTCAAATACATCAAAAAGGATATCTCTGGTAAAGGCTCCATCCAACAATTATACTATTTTTTTTAATTCTCTCGTTAGAACTACAAAAATCAAAAACTCAAAACCATTAGCAGAATTTTTTTTTTTAATTTTCGTTTTTGTTTGATCTTGGGTCTATTTGAAGACAGATTGAACTTTGTATAAATAAACACCCCAGCAGTTTGGTAAATAGACATGTTATCTCCCCTTTCACGACAAATGTAAACAATTAGCAAGGGAGAGAAGTGCAAAACCATTGTACAACTGGCTCGATGCCACCTAGTCCATGCCAAACGTCAGCCCTGTTCTGTTAGACCACATGGCTTATGGGGAATGGGAACCAGATGAATGGGATCATCTGGCTCTAACCGCCCCACCACCCGCCTCACTTTTGTCTAACCGCCCCTATAGCGGCGTTTGCTAACGTCAGACTACCCCCCCCCCCCTCCCCCGTAGCGGATTAGATTAGAGGTGAGTACTGAAAGCTACAACGGTGTATGTCTAGCTCAACACTGATCACTATCTAGCTGTTAAACAACAACAACTACGTGTCAGATTTATTTATGGTTCAGACAAGTCTATTTCAGCTGTGGATGACGTTATGTTGGCTGAGTAGAAAGTTGGGACGTCAAGAACAGCTTGCAGTGTCGGAGCTGTTGGCAAACATAGACGTTTGGGCTCATTGTTATACTGTTATATTGCACCGTGTTATACTGTTATATTGCACCAAGTTATACTGTTATATTGCTGCTTGTTATACTGTTATATTGCTGCTTGTTATACTGTTATATTGCTGCTTGTTATACTGTTATATTGCACCATGTTATACTGTTATATTGCACCTTGTTATACTGTTATATTGCACCTTGTTATACTGTTATATTGCACGCAGTTTTACTGTTATATTGCACCATGTTATACTGTTATATTGCTGCTTGTTATACTGTTATATTGCTGCTTGTTATACTGTTATATTGCTGCTTGTTATACTGTTATATTGCACCATGTTATACTGTTATATTGCTGCTTGTTGTACTGTTATATTGCTCCTTGTTTTACTGTTATATTTCACATGTATGACGTCACATTAACCTACCTGCACATACCTGTATTATGTCACATTAACCTACCTGCACACACCTGCATGACGTCACATGAACCTACCTGCACACACCTGTATGACGTCACATGAACCTACCTGCACACAGTTGCATGACGCCAGTTAACCTGGCCAGCCTCACCGTGATGATGTCACGCACACAGAGGGAGACCAGTGCTGTCAGTGACAGCAGCAGTGACAGACACGCGCCAGTGCCAACAGTCACAGTGCCAATCTGTGAACGAACACGACACAATCATCAATCATTCCTCGTTTAGTGCGACGGGTCACGAGGCTGGTTTAGTCAATGATAATATCAATGATAAAATAGGTACCGTAATTAGTCGCGTGTCATTAGTTGTTTACCCTGTCTTAGTGAATAGCTTTACCTGCCAGAAGATGGAGGGAATGTCATTGAACGTCGAGTACCTCCCGCACTCCT
This sequence comes from Physella acuta, assembly GCF_028476545.2. Classification (NCBI taxonomy): domain Eukaryota; kingdom Metazoa; phylum Mollusca; class Gastropoda; family Physidae; genus Physella; species Physella acuta. The sequence goes on along the minus strand of NW_026732382.1, from coordinate 2,446 downwards.
CCACCACCCCCACGGTGCCATCGGCCTGCAGTTGGGGGTAGGTGCAGCGACGGAAAATCCCGAAGTACATCGGGAATTCCGCCCCGTCGAACGTGACGAAGTTCCCTTGCAGCCAGTAAGGGAAATAATAACCGACAGCGATGGCGGCGGAGGCTAGGAATGACGTCACAGCCCAGAACTTCCCGATACAGGTGGTTGTCATGGCGATGGAATGGGGTGGCCGGGGGATAAATTGTTCAGTAAGTTACAAGAGATTTGAACCTACAATCTACAGCAGTGTATACTGTGCTAAGGGTGACATTCCTGCTCGTGTAGATCCAGTGACTAGCTTGTTTCTCTGTTGTAGTCCATTGGTTTCTTGGTCAGGGATACGGTAGTGCCTTCAATACACAACACCCTCATATAAATAATCTCATTTCTACGTGTTAATTCTTGAGACACTCACATATGGTGGGTTACCTGTGGAATACAAATTGTATTAAATGGCGTGATCTACTATATATTTCTACAATCTACCATATATTTTTACAAAAACAAAAGTGGTTTTACTAGGAAGTTATTAATGGTTCGCATTTTTTACTAGGAAGTTATTAATGGTTCGCATTTTTCCAACTTAGTATGGGACCTGCATTACAAGGGCTGTACTAAAAAGTTGTTTAATGGTTCGCATTTTTCCAAACAAGTATGGGACCTACAATACAAGGACTGTCTGAACAAATAGAGTGACTGGGGCTCCAAGTTTTTGCAACAATCTTTGATTTATTGAGTAGTAGGTAGGGCCTATAAACTAATCGTACTTGACTGCGGTTTACTTTATGCACTTTATAGCATTATAAGTACTGCCAGTGTATATTTTATGACTGCCTTATATACTCTCCATAGAGTTGACTTCTTGTTACATATCCCCCCAGTTTTTTTTATTTTTTATTTTGAGGATATATAAGCTCAACAATTTTACGGCCTGCTTATAAACAGACCCCAGACAAATATTAGGTAGGTAGTATCTTTAGTTGGCTTTCGTCATTTTTGCCCGATTGACTAACGGAAAATAAATAAAAATAAAAGACACCTCTGGTTCATATTCAACAACCTCCTGTATTAAAATAACAACTGACTGCAAAAATATTCTGTTAAAAATCTGAGTTCACTAATCTAATCGATTATGATCGGTACACTAATGAAGGCGAATCGATCACAACATCATGTCACTTGATTGGGTTTAAACAAAATGTTTTCTTCAGTTTGTTCTGCGATTCGTCTGGAACGCACCTATCACAATTTTTCAGGTGTACGCTTAAGGCAATATCCGCCCTACCAATCTTCCTCTAGAACTTTCCCGAAATACTTCCGCGACTGAACGAAGACATACCACATCTCGATCAATACAACGTTTGTTTCTAATCACAGGGACTAGCCAGGTCTTGAGGCAACGGAAACTCTTGTTTCCTCTGTGATAGTATCTAGACAGTGCATAAATTGTCAGGGGAAACCACTCAAATAAATCTCCGCTGATCATAGATAGCCGAGTGGCTTCCCTTTGACTACAAATGTTCCGGTCTTAATATTTGTGTTCACGGCTTTAGTACATTTCAAGCTGAACTCAGGTGTACTGTTGTTTGGAGATTTTTACTTTATAACATAAGACGCTCAACTGTAAAATGTTACTGCTGTCCTATTCAAATTGTGACAGACGTGCAGTAAATCTGGTTACCTTTTAGTGAAATACAAGAGCTAAACGTGACTCATCCCACAATCCCCCTTCCCCCCTCCCACCCCCCCCCCCAAACAAAATTAGCTTCGAACGACACAACTATCAATTTTGTGGTTGGATTGCATCAAATATTTCGACCATCCAAACGTTTTACTCGTGTAAAAAATTTCAGACATGAAAAAAAAAATTAACCTGGCATATGAACCAGACAAAATTTGTCGTAGCTTAAAGCAAAAAAAAAAAAAAATCATGTTTGAAGGACGATTTTGGTTGGTTGCCAAAGACAACAACAGCATGTTTAACACGGCAAACACTATGCACACTGGACATGAAAGACAGGTATAAAATAAAAGTTATATTATTTAATTGTTCAGATCTTTGACGTTTGGGTTAACCTTCAACAACATTTTGACCTTTACGGTTAGCTTTATTCAAGATGTAGCTTGAATAAACGCATCAATGAATGTTGTTTCATCTAAACTATAACAATCCCAATCTAATTCAGTTCTCTTTAGGAGGTTCAAACAACAAAATTCCCACATTCCAGAGTGAAAACTAGTCACACCAGTTAATGGAGGATCTAGCTATACAAGGGATGCATTAGGGGACTGATTGTCATTATCACGTGACCTCTCGTGTACCATTGTCTAAAGGTCATGACCCTCATATAACAGTTACATGGAAGCGACCTTTGCTGGAGTGTCCACGAGAGTGCGAGCTAATCTCGTGTTGTAT
>NW_026732381.1:27500-54979 GCF_028476545.2 Physella acuta | reverse complement strand
CTGCACCCCCTGCCCTCTCAACTGTCTGTCCTCACCGAAATTCCATCCATCCATGATTACAATTGAGCCATTAAAAAAAAAAGAAATCAGCCGTGGACAATGTTTTCACAACAAGCTACGTCGAAAATGTGTTAATTTTTTAAAAAGTTTTAGCCTTAATCACAATGTGTCTGTTGATCTAATTTATCTTTAATCAATTTTCCGCTACTTAAGATTTTGTGTTTGTCTGTCCCGTTGTCCTTTATGCATTAATACTAAAGTGATCCAATAGCCAAGAAACATCGGGAAGTCGTTTAGAATAATTCAAACAAACCTCTACTGAACGTGAAATTTCCAACCACAACTCCTGCAAAGTTTTCTGCCATTATTTGTTTGTTTTTAATTTCGTTCGGAGAGCGACCCCTTGACGGTAAGGAGGTTCTGTTTGCCACCAAGAGTGTCCCAGCGGCTTCTTAGCACCTGGTGTCAGTTAATTGGGTGTCCTGCACAAGGGGTCAGGGTTACTGCTTAATTCAAAGGACAAACTGCACTGGCAGCTTGTCCGCGCCCCGGGCTCCCGACGTGAGCACTACGGCGCATGCACTTGTTTTAATGAGCGATATAATACAGGGATACGGAGGGCTACTATAATCAATGACACTAAAGAAAATAAATAGTATCCTTTAGCCGCCTCGGTAGTACTATACAGTTGGACGCCCCATGTCTCGCCATTAGGATGAGGTTTGGAAACAAGTTGTAGATATGCCCTGTGGGTCAGTAACTTGGCCATCTTAAGGATAGAGCATACAGTACAGCTAAAATGGACTTCAAGGAACGTTTAATCACTTTCAAAACTTATAAGAAAAAAAAACTAATTTAAATAAATCATGAGCAACTTGTTAAAATTTGTATTTAGTTAGTGGCGTCACAAATTTTGATATCACCCGGTGCGTTTAGTGAATGTTACCCACACTACGTCTAACAATTTTGCATTTCCGGTGGAGTGTTACCACTCCTTTATATTGTATTAATTTAACTGAATATAAGATAGTTTTGACAGTAAATTTGACGAGTTTTCGTCATGGTGTCACGCCTAAATTATGAGGCCCCCGCCTCGTGAAACTGTGTTATGTTACTTAAAGGTTACAGGCTTACGGTTAATTTTTTTGTTTTTTCATAAAAGTGCTGTAAAATCAAGGTATTTATGCTACGGGGTACTACATAATAATACCAAATAAATGCACAATTATGGACGTATAAAATACACAATGTACAGATTAACGTGGGGGGGGGGGGGGCCAATAATAATTTTTGCATAGGGGCCCGAAAATCCTCGCTATCAGAGTTTCTTTCAGGCATCTCATCGCTCCCCCCCCCCCCCAAGAAAGTCTACCGCCCCCCCCCCCCCGAACAAGATGGAATTTATATAGTAAACATATACTTTTACTAGTGTCCGCCCCCCGAAAAAAGTGACCAGTTGACCGCCCCCCCCCTTGACAATATTAAGTGCCCCCCCCCCCCGGAGCAAAAAGTCTGGAAGAAACACTGCTCGCTACGCCACTGACACATAAGACAGTGAGCTTGTGAGTTGTGTTTATGTATTTTTCACCCCACTTTCGAATGTTGTTATTGTAATGCTGTATGAACGATTGTTAATGAAGATTTTGAATAGATGGGTAAAAGGTGGACCTGAAGTGTGTTTAGTGAGAGGACAAAGAAATACTTAAACACTGTGTAGTCTGTTTTGGATTGAATAAGATAGAGTTTAACAGATTTGTTTCAAGGGTTGTGTCCCTGTCGAGTACAATCTAATAGTTCTGAACTTTATCATCGCCCGATTCCATGTAACACAAAATAAAATGTTAAAGATCCACCAACTCTTTCGTGATGTAAAATAGTGCATGATCCTATTAAAAAAATAATATATACTTGCCAGAACAAAAAGTTATGTTATGGTTCTACTGAAAATACAAGCAGTGACCCTCATTTCTTACAATAACCCCTTTGGCACACTGTCAAGGAATATTGACCAAAAGACGACAAAAGACCACCTCGAATCGTAATTGTACATAAATATATATTTTACAAAAAAGGCATTTTGTCATATTTTGAAATTTTATTTCTAAAAAATAAAGCAAATAAATTATAAATAAATAGAATCGATCTCGTACGCATTCATATACATGTTTATCAATTCAACATTCAGATTTTTCTTATATATATATATATATATATATATATATATATATATATATATATATATATATATATATATAAGCTTAATGCCAATGTGGCATACAAAAGGAATAATTAATACATAAAATATGAATCTGTTGGGCTTATATAATGGTTTAAACCACAACAGGAAAATAAATGAAATAGTGATGTACTAAGTATACAGCATGTGGTATTTTATTTAAACATTTACTTTATTTACTGTAAAAATACATTTGGCAAGCTTAATATAAGTAGCTACTATAAGTTAGAAAAACAAAATTGTAATTTAATTATTAAATTAGTTAAATTTTTCATTAATTTAATTGTTGATATAAAAAAGGCTGAATGTACAAATTTATTTTTACATACCGTTAATCAAAGTAAATAATTGCTTTTTGAATCAACGAAATAAAGAACTTTTAGGGGATAATATTATTCAGCCTAAACAATGAAAATCAAAATGACCAGCAGAGCAAAAATGTATCTGCAAATTTAATTTAATCGTCGGGGAAAAGAATATATATTTGACAATCATAATAGGCATTAAAGACAAAAGTCAACATTAAATAGAAATTAAAATATTTTATAATAATGTTAAAATATTTCTGTTTTTGTTCATGGTTATAACCTACACTTTTAAGATTAAAACAATACCATCACTTGCACAATACTAAGTAATTTTTATGAGCATGATTTTAATACATCTGCCAACATGGCATACTGAGTTAAGATCTCATTTTACTTGAGATGTTTTAAATGCATATTTTAAATTTATTTAACACAAAGACTGGATGGATGACATCATTAAAACAATTTAAGCGACCGCAGCACATTTGTTTAGAAGCTTATAAAACTTAGCGATCGCAATACATTAATATAAAATAAAGTTAGAATACATGTGTTCACAAAGAAATGAGCAAAAAAAAAAAATATTTTTAAAGCAGCAAAAGTGGGCATTATAGATTTTTTAGTATAAAGGGCCTTTTATAATTAAACATTGGGTTGCTAATTTTAAAATCTTTTATTTTATAATCTACATGTTGATCTAATCAAGGGAAAAATTAGCATAATAAAAAGTTTAACAAAAAAAAAAAACAAAAAAAAAAAAACCACCTATGGTTTGAGATGTTGAACTACTGAAGAGTAACACAAAATGATCAACAAAGAAAACAACGTTTAGGATATTCGAAGTTATCACAGCTTTCTCTCAAGTAGATTGCAAGGGCCCCTTTTAGTTCGATACTTGAATGTAATACCTAACCTCAACAGTTGCAAAACTAGACTTATCACCGTTACTATAAATAGTAGCACAAATTTGTCAACAAACAAAGCATGAAGAAATACATTGCATAGGCTTTGAAAGACGTTGTTTAGCAAAACTTACCCATCGCATACTTATTCATAATATTATACGGATTGATGAATGTCAAATGTCAAAGTTCAAAGAGTTTTAGATTCGAAGATTAGTTGTTAGGAATCAAGGAAGTAGGTCACTGTTCATTCAGAAGTCGTAGTTCAGGAGACTGAATGTGGGTGTCATTTTATCTATGAGATAACTATCCCTTAACTAACTTGTTACTGGATAAGATCAAGCAATCACAAAGTCAAGTGTCATTTAAAAAATGAGGAAATTAAAAGAATTCATGTAAATGATAACGTACTGTCATTGAAAGAACAAGATGACTTAATCAAATAGAATAATGAGCGAAATGCATTCAACAATGTGTACACAATGGCAAGCCTAGTTGAAACGTAAAAAAAAAAGTCACATAGTGACTACAGATAGCTTGGTAGATGGTTTTACGATATTTGAGACACGGAAACCTCCGTCAATTACCACAATCTCCGACTAATACTCAACACTCGTAGGAACTTAACGTAAGGATTACATGAAGCATATCCCAAAAACAATTACACCACACATTTACACGTCATAAATAACGTCTTGTATGTACACAGATCTTGGAAAATTAAAGCTTTACCTTTTGCTGCCTAATTGGACTCACTGTCTCCTATATGAGGGGTCATTCATGAATTAAGTTGGTGGGGGGACTTTTTTAATTGAAAGAAAATCAATTTTTAAAAAGTAATTTCGCTTTTTTTTAAGACTGCAAATTATAATAAAAATAAAAAAAAAAATAAGCCAAGCTCAGCTAATATTTAAGAAAAATCTTGTTTCAATTTTTTAAAAAAATTACAGTTTATGGTGGAGGCGGTTGATTGAAATTGTGATGTCAATTTATGGTGAGGGTCTAGTCTTATGTGACGATTGTGTACTTTGGAAAACAGGGGGAGGTAAAAAAAAAACAACAACAAAAAAAAGAAAAAACACCGTGAATTCGTTGGCGAAACTAGTGAGTGACGTACATGTGCTCTTTAACCCTAAGCCGCTTGCAGGTCTCCGCACCTGCTGCAAGAGCATCCAACTGGAACCTGCAGAATTCTGTTGACGTATCGGACGGTGCCCTTCGGTGTCATTCGCTTGACCTTGACCCAGCGAGGTGCTAAGACTTCCAGGCAGCACCCGCTGTTGTTCATTTTGTATGTGTTGTATTGGGTGATGTCGAAAACTGAAAGTAGAGAAGAACACACATGAACACACAAGAAGCTAGGTGGTGTGAGCTGTAAAGCCGTGCCGTATTTTTACTAATCGTGTCCGATAATGGACTCGTCCAATAATATGTATATTGGTTTATTTATAACATTGTATATTAAGTGTTAAGGCTAGGTTTTCGGGATGACGACTGAAAGCGTGTTAGGATTGAGGATAAGATTGGTTTTGATGCTAGCAAGTAGTTGTATTTAACAGATTACTACTAAAAACCTTTCCACCCCACTTTAGATATTTCATTTTAGTTGTTCAACACCTGCATAAAATTGCCGCAGCTTAATTATAAGTGCGCTGTTGTTTCATTTTCCATCTGAATATACCTTTGTACTTTTCATGCTTATATATCACCCCGCTCAATGAAAAACTATATGGGACACCCGCAGATCTGGAGATCACAGTCAAGGTCATCCACAAAGTTTGACTTTTTAAAATCCTCCAACATAAACTCAATCCAGAACGCAGAAGAAGAAGAAATTCCCTACTAATTTTTCTACACCCCCCCCCCCCCTGAAATAAAATACGTAGAACAACGTACTGTCCATATTATCTGTGAATTTCCCAACGTCAAGACACGATGTGGACAGGCATTTGACTTCTAGGTGAGTAGATGGGACTCTGTTCTCATTGTACACCATTCTGTAGATCCAAGGGCAAGAGCGGGCGTTCTTACTTGTCTCGTTTTTCAAAGCAGCGTCTGAAAAGTATAACAGAAACATTACCTAGGATGAATAAAGTAGAATGTAAAACAGTCGTTATTAGATTAACTACGGTACCTATAGGGCTGGTAAGTAAGTCGCAAACCAGTTCTACGGCTCAATAAAACCTGCATGAGCCATTGGACTGGTTGGTGACCTACTTACCAGCCCTATTGTTAGATGGTTGGATACAAAGCTGAAGCGGATTAGGGAATCTTCAAACTAGTTTTACGTTCTTGTGATGGGTGTTATGTGTAGTTGAATGTGGGTGTGTCTAAGTGTATTAATGGATCTAAAACTATAACTGACGATTCGTTTTTTTTTTAAAGTTGCGTGATCTGAAGCCAAACCAAATGTTTAGTTCCGGCTTGGTGTTTTTATTAAATTGGTTACTATTTTTAGAAAATCTTAAAACGAGGTCGTCGTCAGTTCGATGTGTTGACGTCTGTTGGTTGACGTTATTAATTTTAACATGATTTTTTTTTTACATAACTGCTTATTAAGGTTTGTTTTAGAGTAGATGTTCCTAAAGATTTCATGAGAAATGTTTAATGTGGTTAAAGGTACGATTTTAGTTGTGATTTTAGTGAATGGTTAAAGTTAATTTTAGTAGAAGGTTAAAGGTGAATTAGTGGAAGGTTTAAGGTGATTTAGTGAAAGGTTAAAGGTGATTTAGTGAAAGGTTAAAGGTGATTTAGTGGAAGGTTAAAGGTGATTTAGTGGAAGTTTAAATGTGATTTAGTAGAAGGTTAAAGGTGATTTAGTAGAAGGTTAAAGGTGATTTAGTGTAAGGTTAAAGGTGATTTAGTGTAGGGTTAAAGGTGATTTAGTGGAAGGTTAAAGGTGATTTAGTGGAAGGTTAAAGGTGATTTAGTGAAAGGTTAAAGGTGATTTAGTGAAAGGTTAAAGGTGATTTAGTGGAAGGTTAAAGGTGATTTAGTGGAAGTTTAAATGTGATTTAGTAGAAGGTTAAAGGTGATTTAGTGGAAGGTTAAAGGTGATTTAGTGTAAGGTTAAAGGTGATTTAGTAGAAGGTTAAAGGTGATTTAGTGGAAGGTTAAAGGTGATTCAGTGGAAAGTAAGAGGCATTTTAGAAAAAGAGGCGATTTTAGTGAATGGTTAAACATGATTTAGAGAAATGCATTGAAGTTATTGTATGAAAGATGCACATAAACATACCCATTTCATATGGCAGATAGACATCCTCACTTCGGTCTATGTCCATGTATCTTTCGTATTCATGACGTACGGCCTTGGACAAGAAGAACGACGGGTCGACGGATGATGTGATACTCCGTGCTACACTTTCAGCGACTAGCGTCACCACGATCAGCTGCACAGTCAAGGAAAAAAACAACAACGGTATAAGCCTACGTGTTAATATCCAAGAGAAATGTAGCCCACAAAATCCATTCAACACGACAAAATTCTTGGCCTAGAAACGTGACTTAGAGCGGTACGGTGACATTTACTTTGTGGAACCGCAACAACCGCAAGACTTGTTTATAAACAAATACCGCTTTATTTTGATAGCACTGTACTGCTTTGTATTTATAAAGCTCTACTGCTCTATATGTTTATAGAACTTAACTGCTTTATATTTATAAAGCTGTACCGCTGCATATGTTTATAGCACTTAACTGCTTTATATTTATAAAGCTGTACTGCTGTATATGTTTATAGAACTTAACTGCTTTATATTTATAAAGCTGTACTGCTGTATATGTTTATAGAACTACTACATATCATAGATAACACTCTACTGCTTCATATATGTATAAAGCTTTACCTCTGTAAATGTTTATAACACTGTACTTCTGTATAATTATAAAGCTGTACTGCTGTATATGTTTATAGCACTGAGATGCTGTACGTATATAACTCGTACTGCTATATATGTTTATAATATTTTGCAGCTATAAATGCTTATCATACTGTTGTTACCACAGGGCCTGCATTGGTTATTAATTTTTTTTTATCAACGTAAACATAATATGGAAATTACAGTTCAAAAACTCAAATGTATACATAATTAAAAACATATATTATTGTGAATATACTATAATATAATATTTTATTGTGTAAATTTTATACTTCTATACTTGCATTATTTAAACTTTTTGATAAAAAAACAAACAAAAACAAAAAAACCACATGTATTAAAATTTCACGATCAAACATCCGTTAATTGTGATCTAAATGCTTACCAAGACAAGGGAGGTAAAGCGACTAGTCAAACAGTACATGCTGGAAAATATATCGCTTGAGCAGGCTTCAAGAATCGTCGACGATATGACTTATCGGTTCAGCTAGTTAATAAATTCCGTATGCGGAAAAGCTTTTATCCCTTTAAAAAACAAATTACAGCTCCAACTGAAAAAACTGCTAGAACGGACTGTTTTTATACCAAAGAAACAGAAAAATCTCAGTTGAGTTGGAGCTCAGTTCAGTTATTGGAAGAAGTAAATTTATTTTTCAAAATCCAAAAACTGACTACACAATTTTTTAAAAAGTGAAAATTGCTTAGTGTTTTTAATCAGGGTGAGTGTATCCCTATCGAATGACTTTCTCTCTGTTTTTCACCCAATTTATAGTAAAACACCCTGATAAAAATAACTATAAATAATAACGGGGGAATCCTTGCCAGCAATGTCTGAATGACCTAGTTTGTCGCTTCCTCAAACGACCCGGTACAATTCTGGCCACACCGCCTTGAGTCGTGGAGAAAATGGGGGGTAGGGCCAAATAGGTTTAGACGGGTGGGGGCGATAGAAGTTTTTCTGCTTCTAATTAAGTTGTGGTACTTAACAGCGATTAAAATTTCACCGTGTTGGTGAATTCCCTGGAAATCTGCCCCCCCCCCCACCACCACAAAACTCTTATCAAAATATGGTGTCTATGTTTCTTGTGTTTTGATTTATATGTGTTTTTACTAAACATTACAATTTTTGTTATGCACAAAATGTATGGATGTTTGATTAATTTCTCTTTTAATATTCATTAGACGGACAAAGGTCCTGCCTAAATTTTGTTAGCAAATACTCAAACAGATGTAAAGTGGTAACTGGTAGATAGTAAACGGGAGATGGTAACTACTAGTGGTAAGAAATAGGTGAAGTTTGACTTGGTTTTCAAATGTTATTAACTAATTTTTATTGTATAGTTTATGAATGAGATAAAAAAAAATGAAAATAAGGAACACTAGTTAGTGCTCATGCTTATAAAAAAGTGAAATGGTTATTTAAAGAGGTAGATACAAAAGTCCATAAAGCATTCTTCTTCTTCCTCCTTAATTTAGTATTTCGTGTGATCCAGCCTTTGTCTTGGACTACTTAATTTAGCATTTCGTGTCATACAGGCGTTGTCTCTGGTTAAGACTGGTTTTTCCTCTCGATGGGCTTCCATAATCTTCGTCCACCCAAGAACAATCTGCAAGGTAGCAGTTGATTGATTTTGGAGTTTCCCAAATGTTTAGTGGAAAATACAAACGCCAGGGATCAGCGATTCGCCTAATTTTCATGAATATAAATGTCAAATGTCCAAAGTCAAGGGGTCAGCACAAGGCACAAAGAGCCAGGGATCAGCGATCCGCCTAATTTTCCATAGTCTATATAGTCAATATATATATATATATATATATATATATATATATATATATATATATATATATATAGACTATATATAAGTATATATAGTCTATATATATATATATATATATAGACTATATATACTTATATATAGTCTATATATATATATATATATATATATATATATATATATATATATATATATTGACTATATATAGTGTGTGTGTGTAATTTTATACATAAATATAAATGTCAAATGCTCAAAGCCCAGAGGGCAGCACAAGGCACAAAATACAATCTCAATGCCCAGCTGACTGATATGTTCTCCCCATTTCAATATGGCGAGCTTACTGCAACTCATACAAGCAGGATACATAACATCATCCATTATACATATAACTTGTATTAACCTTTAAGCAAAAGTTAAAAAGGTAACAGATTTTTTTTACAAAAGTAAAAAAAAAAATTGACCCTATGTCTGAAAGTCGTCTTCGTTCAAGCGGAGCGATTAAAAAAATACGGCCACGGTCTGCGACGCGTATTGCAACACTTCACCCCATTCAATCCCCGACTCATTGCATTGTTGATCTGGCGGTCTTGCATCTTCTCAGCCCAGAAGGCAACATTCCGAGAAACGAGATTCACGTTCACGGAATGTGTTTGAACGTACAACTAAAGAGGCGTCCCACTCTTTGAGATAGTTCTAACATCGACCTTAACTCGGCGTGAATGACAAATCGGTTTGAAAATACACCGAGTTGGTGTAACAATGGATTGTTTTCCCCCTCATTGCATAGAAGCCCCTGAGGTAATCCCTGGTAGACGCTGTGTTTGTTAAGCAAGGCGTTAGGATATTTTTATTACATGATAAAAGTTTGGTTGAGAAACGCGGTCGTTGCGAAACGTGTTAGGGATTCCGTCTGTTTATGAGTGGGATTTGGGATTTTAGGATTACAGCAGATATAGCAAGAAGTAAGGAATATTGCACGCAATATGGAGGTAGTAGGTTTGAACTTCAACGGTATAGAGCGTTCAAGTGGACTTGAAAGCGGCAATATAGATTTGATTGAGTATCATTGGAACAGTGGCCTAAGATTCATGACGCAGCAATAGCTTTGTAGATCAAAGTGGTTGATCATCTCCTCAGTATATAGGAAGAAATCAGTTGCAATATTTAAAAAAAAATCTTATAATTTTAGATGCGGAACGTCGTGGTTGGGCGATAGAGCGCAAGACTACTAACCCAAAAGTTTTGAGATCAGATCCAGTCCAACCAGCTCTGATGGGTACCTGACTCAAGTTATACTGGGCATAAAGCTGACCAAACTATCCCTTCGTAATTATGCCAATGTCATACAAATAAATGAACTCTACACCATCTGCACCTATTGACCGTCTAGTCAACAGTGTTTCTTCCAGACTTTTTTCTCCGGGGGGGGGGGGGGCACTTGAAATTTTCGGGGGGGGGGGGTAGACTTTTATTTCGTTCGGGGGGGGGGGGGCGGTAAAAATTTTTCGGGGGGGAGGGGGGGGGGGCGAAGAGATGCCTGGAAGAAACTCTGCTAGTCAAATGTGCTACATTTTACTAGATTCTAGCTGCGTAACTTCAAGAGTAACTTTTCAGACCTACAGTTACACAGTAATGTTTGACTCTTTGCACTATTGAATGCGTTCTTTTCGTTACTGACTTTGATACAAATAGAAAAGAGGGTGCTAACACAACATTTTTCTTTATGTATGCTCTGCTACTTAAAATACTAAGAGTAAAACATAAATTTTAGTGCGACTTATCCAACAATTGAATTTTTTTTTTTAAACTACCGTTTACCCAAAAAAAGTTGGCCGACGTTTCTTCCTAATCGAGGGGCCTACAACCAAATGGTTAACTAAGGTTAAAAGATAGGTAGTGAATCAGTGATATTAGAGGTCAAGTAAACAATACTGCATATATAAAGACGATTTGATTGGTAGTTCTTTATGTGTTATTTCTTGACATAAGCTTACACTATTTACGTAACTAAAATTAAATTAGGTCTACTTCCGCTTAGATATTGAGTTAAAATCTTTAAAACGAATTACAAAATCACGATATTTTTCTCGTTTTTAAAAATATACATAAAAACAAATAATTATACGAACAACTGTTTTATTTTAGTTGACATTTCTTCAACGAAGTATTAATAGCTTTTGTCGTATTGCGACGAAGACAGCGCAATGGAGAAGCTGGTTTTAGTTGGACCGGCGTGATTCCCTGTCTAAAGGTAAACAATTGGTCACAGAGCTTGCCGTGGCTTCCCGCTTTTGACGGTATTTCCCGCCCTAGCCTGATCCCCCGTCGGGTTATCCACCAGCCCAGCACCCGGCCACACACTCGCTACGTATGCTGCACTGGTACCAACGGCCTGGATAAGTCTGGGAAAACTCACATGGGAACGAGGCCAAGACGGAAGAAAAGGCAAAGAAATTTTTCGGATCGTGTTATAATAATGGGTTTTTGATTTGTTGAAATCGATTGTATAAGGCCGGAAGACGTGTTTTTTTAATATACGCGTCACGAAATTGCAATGGTTTTTTTAAAAATAATAAAACAAATAAAATACCCCTTTAAGTATTGTTTACTAGTGTTTGATAAGTTCGAAGTTAAGTTTTTTTTATTGATAGCGTAATAATACGCGGAGAGAGGTACGGGACTGTTGGCTAGTATAGAGTTAAGTTGGGTTTTATTTACAAGACTGGGTTGTTGGCTAGTATAGAGTTAAGTTGGGTCGTGTTTACAAGACGGGACTGTTGGCTAGTATAGAGTTAACTTGGGTCTTGTTTACAAGATGGTTCAAGGTTGAACGTGGAAATTGCTTCTTTAATTGTGGGTTGGAATTGATATCGTATTTTGCTTCATCAAATGAGGGTCCAAAAACAAGATTTATACTGACATATTCTTCCAATCTATGGCCGCATAGATTTTAATTTAAAAAATGCTTTGTTTTTTTCTCACACTTGATTTTTTGATCCCTAACACACGTGAATGCATTAATTTTCCCCTTTATTTATGCACAGTAAATAAAAAAAAAAAATCCAAGTAAAATATTCGTGTGTTTTTCTATTGAATTTAAATCAACAAACCCACTTTAAAAACGAACATTCTAATAAAGAACAAGAAGCCACTAGTGCGTGCCACCCCGTTGACCCTGTCTTTTTACCCTATCGTTTTCCGCCATTCACCCTTCAGTAAACTGATATCATTGACACGCTACAATTTTTCTCATTCTCCGCGCTTGCCGTAACAAAAAGGTAACATAAATTAAAAGCAAGCTGCGATACCATTTGGCAGCCCGTCTTGGGAAATTCCCGCTATATATTTGAATAGAAAAGTTTTTCCTCCAATCAGAATAAGCCGCTTGCGTCACGTGTGCTGGTGTATTCTATTTACAGATTGGTGAGGGTAGACCTTCAAGTCTTTTGTTTGTGCCAGCTGAAATATTAGTGGACACGCGTTTGATTGGTTGAAAAAAAAAAGGTAGAATTACCAATCAGATTTTTAGCTAACCGTTTTAGAGGGAACCTTACGGTATTTGGTCCCATATTTTTGTGCCAATGCTAAAAGTTTTATATCGACCGCACGTTACATGTATTATAGGCCTACATTTGAAATGTTAATTCAAGGTTGTCAATTGAAATATTTTGTATTAATAATGTTGAGGTCAGGTGTCGGTGCTTTTAAGATCAATGTGGGGCGGGGAACGCTCAACATTTAAGTACTTGGCGTGATAGGGATTTGAACTCCTGAGTTCAAGTGGTTAAACACGGTTTTTTCCTGAAGCTAATTAATCAGCACTAATTAAAAATTCTGGGTCTGAAATGAACTGCTTTTATAAGATAGGGAGCCACTTAAATGTTGCTTGCTTTTCAAGATTATCGACTGTAACCGTTTGCCCGGCGGTTTTCAAAATTGTGTACCGGTGGTCCAGTCCACCCAGATGGGATGTCTTCAGTGTTTCTTTCAGACTTTTTTCTCCGGGGGGGGGGGGCACCTGAAATTTTCGGGGAGGGCGGTAGACTTTCTTCGGGGGGGGGGGGGGACACTATTAAAAGTATATATTTTCTATATAAAATTATTTCCGTTCATGGTGGCGGTAGACTTTCTTCGGGGGGGGGGGGGGGGGGGGGGGGGTAGGGCCCCCCCTGAAGAGATGCCTGAAAGAAACTCTGGATGTCTTCGTTTTGTTGAGGAAAGGACAAGCGCAAGGAAAGGCACCCCTTTCTGGTGAGGCGCGGGCTAATGCTAAGGGAGGCGTAACTTCCTGGAGAGCGGACTAATGTTAGAGGAGGGGCTGCGTGTTGGAGAGGTACGTGCTAGCAGAGACACCAAAAAGACGAAGTTGAGTCGCACAATAAAATATTAAAGGGGTAGAACTATTGTCTCTTGATAGCCAACCGAGAAGTTTTTTCTCATGATAGCCAACCAAGAAGTTTTGTCTCATGATAGCCAACCCAAAAGCTATAGTCTCCTGACAGCAGGGGCGGAACTACAGTGCCGCCAGACCCCGCATTGCGGGGGGGCCCGGGACGTTTAGGGGCCCGCAGGGGCCCCATTATTTTTACAGTTAAAAAAAATAATCTTCTTTCATTTTTGACTTCATGGTTGTTTTGTAAAAAGAATACTGCGGTTGGATTATCTTTATTCTATAGACACCATCTCAAGTCCTCTTTCTCCTACAATCAAACACACGCTGTTGTCGGCAAAATTCTTTTGAAAATAGACCCATCGCGTGAAAGATACGCAATTGTTCAAACCACTTCCATGACTTGTTTCCCTTTTTTAAATAGTCAAATATGTGTGCTCTTAAGCACCTTTTAATAAATTTGCACTAAACAAATTAAAAAGCAATTACTTCTTTTAATTATTATTTTTAAAAAAAATACATAATAAAGAATAACAAAGCATAAAAGGAAATGCATTTAAAACTAATAATATAATAAGAAAAAAAAACATAAAAATAAACATAAGGCAAGAAACCATTACACATACACAGCTTTCATGCTTTATATTTTTTCGACCGACTTACTCATGGAGGCATCATAGCAAACAATGAAACATGTTAAAACAGAGATTTCAAAACAGACTAATATCAGTCACACAAACGAGCTGTTGCAACTTGTTTTTACTTTTTATTAAAAACTAAGTATTTTTAGTGATTTTATTTTTAAAATTTCGAACAAGCCCGAAATGAGTATTCTGTGTTGGTATTTTCTTATACATATATATATATATATATATATATGTATATATATATATATATATATATATATATATATATATATATATATATATATATATATATATATATATATATATATATATATATATATATATATATATATATATATATATATATATATATATATGGGGCCCAAAAAAATTTATTTGCGGGGTGGCCCCTTTTTTCTAGTTCCGCCACTGCCTGACAGCCAACCCAAGAACTATTGTCTCCTGATAACCAACCCAAGAACTACTGTCTCCTGATAGCCAACCCAAGAACTACTGTCTCCTGATAGCCAACCCAAGAACTATTGTCTCCTGATAGCCAACCCAAGAACTATAGTCTCCAGATAGCTAACCCAAGAACTATTGTCTCCTGATAGCCAACCCAAGAACTATTGTCTCCTGATAGCCAACCCAAGAACTATTGTCTCCTGATAGAAAACCCAAAAACTATTGTCTCCTGATAGCCAACCCAAGAACTATTGTCTCCTGATAGAAAACCCAAGAACTATTGTCTCCTGATAGCCAACCCAAGAACTATTGTCTCCTGATAGCCAACCCAAGAACTATTGTTTCATGATAGCCAACCCAAGAACTATTGTCTCCTGATAGCCAACCCAAGAACTATTGTCTCCTGATAGCCAACCCAAGAACTATTGTCTCCTGATAGCAAACCCAAGAACTATTGTCTCCAGATAGCCAACCCAAGAACTATTGTCTCCTGATAGCCAACCCAAGAACTATTGTCTCCTGATAGCCAACCCAAGAACTATTGTCTCCTGATAGCAAACCCAAGAACTATTGTCTCCTGATAGCAAACCCAAGAACTATTGTCTCCTGATAGCCAACCCAAGAACTACTGTCTTCTGATAGCAAACCCAAGAACTATTGTCTCCTGATAGCAAACCCAAGAACTATTGTATCCTACTAGCCAACCCATGAACTATTGTCTCCTGATAGCCAACCCAAATGAACTAGCTATGTACCGACAACCACATCATCTAATAGTTTCATTTCTTTAACTATTCGCGAATTTCGATCCACCGTGTTGAATATGTCCGTAATGTATATAATCCTACACCTAAACAAGCAACAAATAAATGAAAGGTTTATTACAATGTCTACATATTTTATTAAGAAGGACGTAAAATGAACATAAAATAAACCGGGAGTGATCTCCCCTAAACTTTCTCGAATATTCTTATATAAAACAACAGGGGATGGCAACACGGGATATAGACATGATTTTTAATCCATTTTAAATACTTAAACATTTTAAAATAGGATAAAATCTCGTTCACCAAGTGAACGCCAAATAAAATGTGCATAATAGTGCGGAACATTATTAGTACTTTCAAAATTCACATGCGTTTTTTGAGAAATCGGAAATAGCAAAAATTACTACTTCCGGTCAACGGATATTACTTAAAAATTAACAGAAGGCAGAGAATTAGATCTTTTACTTACGTGTGAAATTTTATTTATTTATCTGAAATAGTATTCAAGTTATAGGCTTTTGAAAAATTGAAAGTAGAAAAAGTTCCACTACCGGTTATCGGAAATCGCTCAAAAGTTGATACGGATCTACAAATTTGATATAATATGAAATTTCATCAACATAGCTGTAACGGTACTCAAGTTATCGTGTTTACAGACACACACACACATACACACAAACATACGGACAAGATTGGAAAACTATGTTTTTACGACTCAGGGAATTGTAAAACGTAGAAATTTGCAAAAATCTCGATTTTTCTACACGATTACAAGACTTTTTCGATACATCGTATGTACGAGAAAGTAAAAAAATATGAAAAATTAAAAAAAAAAAATTGATTCTTGTCAATTACTTCCCATTTTGTTACGGTTAAAATTACCAAGGGAGACAACCTACTATTGTGTTCCGCATTGCGGTTACAATTAAAGAGCAATGCTTAATAAATGCAATTAAACAAAAAGTATTATTAATTTTTTAAAATAAGCTATACGACTATTAACCATTGTATAGTATTGTTGCCTACTCTTTATACTACACAGATTTAGAAGTATAATTTGTTTAGAATTGAAATAAAAAAAAACATTAACTGTTTTGAATACTTAATTTGTAGAAATAACGAGGCCTTATCTGAAATTTTGATAGGGCATCTTTTTAAATCTAGTAGCAACGGCTATTTAAATATCGACTGTATGGCAAATTAGGAATAAATGCACATATTTTTTCACAAAATTCACGGACATCGAGTTAAAAGAAATATTTCAAGCAAAGCTAAGACATAGACTGGGAACTCTCACTTAACTGGGGAAAAAATGTACAGGAAAGCAATAAATAAAGTATTAATTTTAATTCAGACAGTCTCAAGCCAAACATCACTCGATCAGCCCTAAAGTAAATTAACATTAGAACAGTCTTCTGCTTCCCAGGTTTTTAAAAGTGCACAACCTGAATGGTATAAAGAGATACACACCTCCCCCCTCCCCCCCCCCCCCCCCACACACACATTTCCCCCCACTCAACCGGACAGGCGGATATTTCAAGGTAGCGTGCCTTCATCGCCAAGGGTCAATTTAATGTCATGGAAATTTTTTGGAATGATAGATAAGTATGAGTATTACAGAGACACTTCTCCCACGGTCGTTTCTATTTCTGTCCATGGGTGACTACAACGTGAACTTTTGACTCCGCAGCACACTAAACTAAGCAGTCAAGAGAAACCTAGTTTGCACACCTTATTTTAGTCGTTCTTATGCCATTTTATTTTCTCTCTTTGATTATTATATATGCAATTGATCAATTGATGTTCATATCTTTGATGATGTGTAAAACTATCAAACAAATTATTATTACTGATTTAAATGTTTAAAACAATTGAATAAAAAAAATTAAAAAACAATTCTTTGAGGACTGTATAGATATAGATGTTTAAAAAGGAAGAATGTTTGCTTTGATGTGTCTCGTTGTAATAACATAGCTTTTCCGATTGCTTAAAATTTGTACCATTTTAATTCTCTGTAATCACAAATTTATTTCAGCTCTACTTAAAAACCCAAAGTCCACCCCGTCCCCCCCCCTCACCCACCACGCCGAGTGAAAAAAAAATCCCTTGAATCATCATTTAATTACACATTTGCATTTTCAGGTTGATTTTATTTATTTTATTTTTTTAATATTTAGACGTTTTGTATTAGATCTATGTATAATTATGTAAACCATCCAAAATGAATGAAAGTAGGCTACAAGTAAGAAAGAAATATTACTATTGTAAATCTGTATCAGTCCTCACAAGCCGATGATGAAAACTCTAATACTAAAGCGAAAACACAACTGACGCTGTAAATTACGTGTCTGAGGCGAAAAAAAAAATATATTGATAAACTGCTAAAAAGAATAATATTGAGAAGTTAATACAAATGATCCAATGTTACCCACAGTTGTATGATGCGTCACATCCTTTTTTTTTTTTTTAAAAAAGATCCAATTTATGAAGAGATAGGAAACATTCTGGGTGAAAGTGGTGAAGATGTTAAACGAAAGTGGCGCAACCTAAAAGATACTTTCACGAGAAGCATAAGGGGTCAAAGTTTTTATAAAAATGGTCAGACCAAATGGGTTAGGGTTAGGGTTAGGTTTAGGGTTAGGGTTAGGGTTAGGGTTAGGGTTAGGGTTAGGGTTAGGGTTAGGGTTAGGGTTAGGGTTAGGGTTAGGGTCAAAGTTTTTATAAAAATGGTCAGACCAAATGGGTTAGGGTTAGGGTTAGGGTTAAGGTTAGGGTTAGGGTCAAAGTTTTTATAAAAATGGTCAGACCAAATGGAAATGGACAGATCAGATGGAGTTCATGCGGCCACATTTCAACATGTGCAGCAGTACTGGGGCAAACGACAGTGTAAATTCTGTTTCATGTGATGATATGGTCAAAACAGAACCAATTGAAATTTCGTGTGAATCTGACATTCCTGCCTCGCCCGAGCTTCCGACTGCCACAGAAATCTATCCCACATCCTCTACCAAAGAGAAGACACATTTCACACAGCCACATGTGCCTAAGAAAAGAAGACGAGTGTCTTTTGACTCTGATCCGTCGGTTACATCTGAAGAAATAAAAACAGATTTAGACAGAGTGGATTTTTTTTTCTTAGGGTATGCAGAGTTTTTTTTTAAAAACTCTCACCCAGTGGACCGATAAGGATTAAATTAAAAATGGATCAAATGTTCACAGAAGAGGAATTAAAAGAGTTGAATGATTAGAGAACTGTTGATATGAATATTGTTAAATTGGCGTCATTTTTGCATACCGTTTATTACAAGCTTTTATTTAACTCACTTCCTCGTCAGTCTGTCGTCAGTCGTCAGTCTAGACCAGGGGTCTCCAAACTTTTCAGTCCGAGGGCCGCATTAACTATCAAATTTCAATTCAGGGGCCAGTTTCTTCTTTGATTTTTTCTGGACAAGGTTCCTCATCCATCAGCAACAAACGTTTTTTCCGTGGTCAAAAAGATCTCCGCGGGCCGGATGAGAGGACATCGCGGGCCGCATCCGGCCCGCGGGCCGTAGTTTGGAGACCCCTGGTCTAGACGGAAACGCAGGAGTGAAAATTCGGACAGTTCTACTTGACCGACACGATTCACAGTTGGCACGTGGGTCAAGACATGAAGACAATGCAATCTGAAACTAAATTTGACTTAATTGGATGCCTAATTGATTTTTTATGAATTAATTAAAATTTGGACCGAATTAGTAGGCATGTCTAGCCAACCACACCACACGCGTCATCAATAGCTGCGCCATCACGACCACGTAATGGCTGCGTTCAAAAACCATTGCGCGCCTACTGAACGTGATATTCAGTAGGCGCGCAATGGTTTTTAGTCATGTAACTCTATTGTAGATAAAACATGTAAAGTACTGAAAAAAAAATTCATAAAAAACGTTTTAATAACAAGCTTTTATGTAATGATGCACTAAAAAGTAGAAAATAAATTATGGACTACTATTTAAATAACTATAAAGAAAAGCGTGGGTGTCTTCCATAACATTAGTAAAGGTATCCAATAGATACTAAAGTGACCCACGCTTTTCTTTATAGTTATTTAAATAGTAGTCTATAATTTATTTTCTACTTTTTAGTGCATCATTACATAAAAGCTTGTTATTAAAACGTTTTTTATGAATTTTTTAAAGTTTTATAAGGTTAAAAAAATTATTGATAACATTTCCCCTTATTGACATCGAGTTAAAAGAAATATTTCAAGCAAAGCTAAGACATAGACTGGGGACTCTCACAAAACTAAAAAAAAAATTATAGGAGAAAAAAATAAAGTATTAATATTGTGACATTGTGACCTAACTATGACAGACGGACAGACGGACAGACAACCGGAGAACCGGACAATGTTACCTAAGTACGGGAAAAAAAACGACGAGGCGTACAATGCTTGTAAAATCTTGTATTTAAAAAAATAACTTATTCCAGGAAGTCTTCGACTGGCTTTTATTTACCTGGGCATTCTACCAGGCCAATGATATCAGGAGAGTTTCCCAAACGGTCGATTATGTCACACCATTCAAACGTCTTGCACTAGTAGGTCAGGAATCTAGGGCAGAGCTACTGGGTCATACACAGGTGCAGAATAATGAGGAATATATTACGGACCCAGGGGTAGAAAGACATCTTCTTTCTGAAAGCTTTCGTCCAATGGAAATCAGACCAAAGTTGACATGGGAAATTTAGTTCATTTTGTTTATCATGTGTACATATGTGTTTCATTGGCGTGACGGGTGGAGGGGGGGGGGGGGACGGTGTAGAGAAGCCAACAAAAGAATAATTAATTTTTCAAAAATGATCTTAAAGCATCTGATAAGCATTCTAAAACAGTGAGTTTGAATGTTTGAAATCCATTTCATTGCGTTTTATGACAAAATAAACACGGTATTGACAGATATTATTTTAAAACGAGCCGACCCGCGGTGTATCATACGCCGCTATTTAATTGTTGTTTTTTCTACTTTTCAGTAATTCATAATTTGTGAATTCGACAGTATCAATGCTGCCACTGAAAATATTTGCTTTAAACACCCCCCCTCCTCCACCCCCCCCCCCCCTCCGTGAAAGCAGCCTCCTCTTAGTTACCTCCTCAAAGTTTAAAATCGTTTCAAACTAAATTATCTGCCCCTAATAGCCGTCACCAAACCCGGCTCTACGATTGTAAAATGTAATCATTTAGCGTGAACCACAGCTCACCTGACCATGTGAGGGGGTGGGGGTGGTAGCGATAGAGAGGAAGAAAGGGGACTGCAAGGCGCGCTTGCAGCTTGTTTTTTAACGTCTCCCAGAAGAGAATTATATATATAGATAATATATATTTATTAATATACAGTTCGGTGTAGTTTAGGTCGGTGTTGAGCGTTAACACTCAGCTTGTTAAATCTTTCACTTGTACCATACTAGCAAAAAATACCCGTAATGGACGGGCAAAGTGGATTCTAAATTTAGAATTACTCCAGCGTAGAGTTTAACAGTGGCGTCCCTGCGTCATGTGTCCCTAAGTAGGACGTGCAACCCCTCCCCCACCATCCCCCGACGCGTGACGCTACCTGAATTTAAAAGAAAACAAAAAGATCAGAACGTATTTTTAGAGAAAGAATAAATAAATATTTCCGGGATAAAAATAAACACCCACCAGAATTTTTTTTAAAGTTTGGTTAGACCAAATTGAATTCTTCTATGCTTTTCCACGAAAGGATAAAAAAAGAATTGCCAAAAAAAGTTTTAAAGTTAGGTCCGATCAAATTATTGTTCTATAGTTCTATTCAGAATCGTGTTGAGAATTTTTTTTTTCGGCCACGATACAAGATCAGCGCGTGTATCAACTGACGATTCCAGGAAGTGTCCCTGGGACATTTACAGGCGTGTTCCCACACCCCCTTTACCCAAATGTCCCGCCACAAGTGTTCCCACACCGCCTCCACCCAAATGTCACGTCACAATTGCCAAACGTTTTCCCCCCACCCCCCCCCCCCCCCACCAAATGTATCGTGCTATTAATACCTATTTTTAAACTACATTTTTACAAGCCGATACAAACATACGAATTTTGATTATCTTCAAAATATGCCTTATGTTTTTAAATTGCAATGTTAATCAACATTTAATTAGACCCGCTGTAATATATTAAACACTTAGTTGTATTCGTAGACTATATATATATATATATATATATATATATATATATATATATATATATATATATATATATATATATATATATATATATATATGTACACTTACGTAAGTAGCTAAGGGGTATTTCCAAGCTAAATGATGCAGGTATTATAGATATATAAAACAAATTTATCAAGCCTATCCACCGCTTAGATCTTGGATAGCTCTGAAAGCCGTCACGGGTGAACGACTTCACCTTCCTGGTAATATAGCCCCAGCCTAGTCAAAATAAACCTCAAGTTACTATTACGTCAAGGTTAAAAAAAGTTTCCGTCCTTAAGTAGGTTCATTCAACAAAACGAAAAATACTATGTTACAATTACACCTAATTGAGAGTACGTATCTATACCATCTTGATGGGTACCGTTGTTGTTGCATTCATATGTGTCTTTAACCCTTTATTTACTGAAGTTCTGAATGACATTTTGTTTTCTTAACCAAAGTGGTATTATATTTTGGCCCATTTAAAGCATAAGTTGAAAGAAATTTAGTTTCGTAATTTTTTTAACGGCCCAAATATATAATGGTACTTATAAGTAGAAATTCGTATTTCGCTTTAGCTTATATTTGCCCCCCCCCCTCCCACACCCCTACACTGACCCTTAATTACTTCACTGATACAGCAAAATCGGTTTGACAAGCCGTCGTCCATTTTCTAAAATAAATTGTCATTTTCAGTTTTAAAAACTTTTCAGTACACCAGACATAATCAATAATTTCGATTTTATCAGTAATTAAAATTTATTAATCATTCTCAAATTTAACCCAGTTAACACCTAATTTTAATTTTTATAGACGCCATTTTTTTGATAATAATTAAAAAATATTAACAAAAATCAACAGTTTCATACTAGTAGCTGTAAAAACAAAAGGCTGTGGTATTTCTCGTTGTTTAACAATAAACAACTCCAGACCGGTAATGGAACAACCGCTTCATAAATAGGCTTATGAGAACTGAGTAGATCACACATAAATTATATCCGACATCAGTAAAATGGTGTATTATCGAAATAATTCCTTAAATAATTTGTACCGCTATAAAACTTAACATCGTAGCAAAAAAAACACACACACATACATACACACTAACTCACTCGCACGCATGCACATACACGCAGTAACATAGCACCAGCACAGTCTAACCCCCCCCCCCCCCCCCCTCCCCACCGCCACTACTATACGTACTCACCTTGAATCCCACTGTAACGACCAAACGTCCACAAATATGCCTGACAAAAACTTTCTCAGCTGTTCAAACATACTAGATCAACCAACTAAACCTCACCTCCACTGCACACCAACAGAGTATCCAACCGTATTGACATAACTCAATGAGCCAAAAATCCAAACGCTTCAATCTGTTGTATTCCGCGTTGATTCTCAACGACGCATTAAGTCGAGTGTAACTTAATCTAATCAAACCACAATCGGCTGTTAATCAGAGAAGTCTGGAGCCTCAGATCAAATTACGGTAGAAAAGGATCAGATTTTAATCTTTGTATTATTTAAGATCAATATTTGTTATGATTGTTTTTTTTTTTAGACCAATGACATAGTTAATAGATTGTCAATATTAACGCGAACCTCTAGTAAAACATAGTTCCTGGTTCTCAAGTTTTGTTCAGTGTTTTGTTTTTGGCTTAGTGAATAATTATTTCATTCACGAATCCCGTTATATTTATCCATACCATTTGTAAAATATGCGTTAGCTTTGTAAAAAATATCATAAAAGCATTACATAAACTATATAACTTTTTTTTCTGAAATTCTGTCTTTCTCGGATCAGTATTTAGTCTGCTACAGCTGTCCTAATACACACAGATACAAACACAGACACATACACATACATGCATTTACGCACTTACGCACACACACATACATACATACATGACCGGCCAAAGTCTGATTTTGGGTGTTTGTAAACCGTCCTTTCTGATCTTGTAATTATGTCTTTATTGCTTATTAATTAAAGTAACTGACAGAAACAAGCTAATTATTTTATTGATGCAACATTCACACTCACACTCATACACTCACTCATACACAAATACCATTCAAGCGTTGGCCCAACTTTGGGCTTTGACCGTAACACACAGACACACACACACACACACACACGCGCAGACACAGACACACACACGCACACACACACACAGACACACGTGCACACACATACACACACATATACACACACAGACACACACAAACACACAATGACACAAACACACACACACTATATATATATATATATATATATATATATATATATATATATATATATATATACATACATATATACATACATATATATATATATATGTGTATATATATATATATATATATATATATATATATATATATATATATATATATATAGGCAGTGACCTATTGTATTTTTAGACAGTGGCCGGCCAGTTCGCGATTTGAGTTAGGGCTATTGGCCAAAGTTGGAAGAAGAAGATGTTGAGCAGATGTTTGTGTAAAAGTTAAGTTCATTTTTGAACCTGACTGTCCCTGGTGCATAAGGAAGTAGAGTTCATCTGTTTCTGTGACATCTACATGTAAATGTAAAGTGTTGTCAGAACTAAGCGCAGCCGTCTTTTACTCTCCCTAACGTATGTCATAGCTAGGTGGGCTAAGAGACGTCCTCAAAATGGACTGTGCCTCGTCTATAGCACAGTATTGATTTTTATTTATAGCATTTATATAAAACTACAAAGCAGTCCAACGGGAAAACCTACGGAACAATTGACTTGTTTCTTTTGTATATCTATATTGAAAGAAATTTTCCTCAGGAAAGATTTTATACAGCGATTAGGTTAAGTGGGGTGGTGGTTGAGGAGAGGGGGTCGAAGCACCAACACAATAGAAAACTTAGAAAAACAAATATATTGAAATCAGCATACAACACGTTCTATACAGTTCATTTTCTACTCTACTTGTAAAAAACAAACAAACCATATAACAAGAATAGTATATTGTATCAGCGAAATAATTAACAAAGGTTTAAAATTATAGTTTAAAACAATTTAATTCGTTATATTTGTTATTTTAAAAAATGGTTTCATTTTGATGTGGGGATTCCTGGTAGATAATCTGGAAGATTTACGACCTCTCCTTGATGATAAGGCTGTCCTACTTGAAGTGACATTATTCGCTGGTTTTATTTTGTACTTGGTTATACAAGAGGTACACATTGGTAATAAACGTGGAAGTAAAGAATACATATTAAAAATATAATATACCAATAAAAAAAGTAAAGTTCCCTTTTCAAACCTGACGGTTTACCAATCTAACATTAAAAAATACAACGACTTAAACTGTTGAATATTTATGTCAACACCAACGTCTATTTATATTTTTCCATGCAGTTAAAGTTATACATGTTCACAAGCTTTTAATTAGTTCACAACGTCCGTTTGTGGGTGTATGGCAAATTTTGAAACTCAATTTTGACCCACGTCTAATGCAGCGATTTCGTTCAAATTTTTCAGTTAACATCTACTTCGAAGGCAATATCTATTTTTAAAAATCTAATTATTAAGTATACTAGTCATTAGACATTAATTTAACGGTTTTGAAACTAAGGGGAGTTGCAAAATTAAAAGCTAGCGATCAAGCGATAGATTCCTATATTCCACAACAGAAGGGGAGATAACTGACTACACGCTATAAGCCTATTATTCTGCTGAGCTTCGGTTCACATCGAATGTTTACAATCGCAGATCCGGGTCGGGTTAAGGATATTAAGGGCAGATAATTGAGTATTAAAACGATTTTAAACTAAGGGGAGATAAAAAGATCTTGGTTGCTAAACTATGAAAAGAACTCATGTATTATCTAATTTTCAGTGCATTTAAAAGATTTCTCTTAGAAAGGATTTTTAAGTATTTTTTAAAATTTTGTAAA
The DNA here is from genome assembly GCF_028476545.2 of Physella acuta. Lineage (NCBI taxonomy): Eukaryota > Metazoa > Mollusca > Gastropoda > Physidae > Physella > Physella acuta. The sequence goes on along the minus strand of NW_026732381.1, from coordinate 29,501 downwards.
ATATTTCAAAATCTATTAAAATATATCTATTTGTAATTTTTTTTTTATTTATTCATGTTTTTAAACGTATTAGCAGATCTGTAAATAGTCTGAGTAGTGTACTAAATCTGGCAATCAACTATTTTAGTAGGTACATTTTATTTATTAATCGCAATTTTTTTAAACACACTGATTTAAAAAAAATAAAAAAAAATATTTCTGTATCGGTATTTGGAAAAGCTTTGGTTTCTTCAAAACATTTTGAAATAAAAGCATTGATCGAAACTTTTAATGTCTAATTCGATTAAAATGAGATAGTTTTGCGTTATCGCCGGAAATTAAATTCGCTGGAAAGAAATTAATCTCTACTTAAAAGTAGATCAAAACTGAGTCACAGGATTTGACCAAATACCTACAGATAGATATTGAGACCAATATGTAAGTAAATAATTAATCTAAACACTGTAATCGCCAACCTTCGAACAGAGGCGACAATCCCGTTCTGACCAATTTGTAAGTTTGTTAAACAAAACACCATTATCGACAACCTTCTAACATGGGCGACAACCCCATTCTGACCAATTTGTAAGTTTGTTAAACAAAACACCATTATCGACAACCTTCTAACATGGGCGACAATTCTGTTCTGACCAATTTGTAAGTTTGTTAAACAAAACACCATTATCGGCAACCTCCTAACATGGGCGACAACCCCATTCTGACCAATTTGTAAGTTTGTTAAACTAAACACCATTATCGACAACCTTCTAACAAAGGCGATAATCCCGTTAAGATAAAAAAAAACAACTTGTTTTCACCGTCAATAAAGGAAACCGAAATCTCGCGCGAGTCCATGTTTCCAGGAAGCTGTATCGTAACGTCACGCTAGACAAGCACCATTCACCTAATATCTACACCAACCTGCACAGGTAAGTCGTGCACACACCCAGAACATATACATGATCTGCCACGCCCGTGTACTTTATGATGTAAGCATCTTGTTGTACCCCGAATTTGAAACATCTTTATTTAAACTTACTTTTAGCTTCTTTCTTCGTGTTCGTTATTAATAGCATCACAGGTAAGAATCACGTGTAAACTTGTTATGCACCTTACAGGTTATGCGCTATAGGTCGTTGACTCTGATTTCAGCCTGCTTTTCTTTCTGGATTTGCTTCCATAGCCTTTGTCCAACGAAGAAAACAAGTTAATAAAAAGTCTAGTGACAATTTAAGCGCAATTTCCTTAATTAATTTTTTGTGACCGAACGAAAGGATATTTTTGAAAACTTTCTTCGACAATATTATTCTAAATTATGGCAGGAATCGTTTGGTAAATATTTCAAGTCGCTAAGTGGTCTGGTTGCCGAGATATGGGCAAAAAACTGCATTTTTTCGAGGTTTTTTGGCTTTTCCGGGAAATCCAGGAAGGAATTCCGGGAATTTTTGGGCCCACAATCATCCTCGGAACTTGCTTAACATATTTGCTTTGGAACTAGTCCTCGATATTGCTTCGTTGAGTAGGAGATACGACTTAAAGCTGCGGACTTAATAATCGCAATTCCTGTAATCGCAATTCCTGTTGATTTTAGAGTTTTCTCTCCTAGAAGAGTTGCTGTCCTCAGCATACAAATCTTGTCTGTCCGGGTGTTCGAACTCGCACTTTTCGGTTCAGTCACCATGAGCTTTACCGACCCGACTTTTAACAATATAAAGGTATTTTCGGTGTGACGATTAGTTGGCTAATTTAAAAAAAATTATCATTTACCCAGATTAGGAAGCCTATATGACTGCCTTTGTTTCTAAAACTATTTTTCTTCCTAAAGTTATAAAGCAGCAACTAGATTTATCTTAGGATTATAAATTAAACCAATATTTAAAAAAAAAGCTACTGCATCACAACTAAAATCATAGGAGTAGGCCTATAGATAGGTGATTAATTATCATTGACGACAATAGGCCTGAACAGATAATATGTTTATTTAAGTCATTAGGCCTATAATAACACACTTTTAATTTAGTT
>NW_026732381.1:0-22500 GCF_028476545.2 Physella acuta | reverse complement strand
CTGACCAACAGACCACTGACCAAACAGTTTGAAAATAGATCTACACGATCTAGTCCGTATGACGCTTTGGGAGACGCCATTCAAGCTCAGCCACCGACAGAGTGAAGTGGTTAACATGGTTAAACCACGATCATCCCTGGTTAAACCACGGTCAAATCAAGTTAAACCATCGTCATCCCTGGTTAAACTAACCATAGCGGCTATCCTGGTAAGTTTTTGTGTTGCTGTTTTGTGTTAAATCGTGGGGTTCTTATCTAAATAATAAATACCAGATGGGCGGGTGAAGTAGAGTTGATATGTTTCTTGACCTCGGCATAAGAAGAAATGGTGTGGCCAACACTATGCACAGCGCGTTTACTTCCCCCAACATTAGTCAGGTACCCATCAGAGCTGGGTGGACTCAGGGACGTCCTACAGTAGCAAGTCAGAACCGAGATCCGAACTCGAGACCTCTGGGCTAGCAGCCAAACGCGGTAACTCAGGGTGTTATCAGATGCGGTAACTGTGGGTGTTATTTCCCAATAGTTTTGTATTTTTGCTTGACTTTGGTGGCACTCCCATCATCGGCCACATTTTAAAAATTAAATTCGTTAAATTATTTTTTATGGTGTCGCAACTTAAGCGGTGACACCCCTTAAATGGTGTCACCCCTTAAATGGTGTCACCCCTTAAATGGTGTCACCCCATAAATGGTGTCACCCCTTAAATGGTGTCACCCTTTAAATTGTGTCACCCCTTAAATGGTGTCACCTCTTAAATGGTGTCACCCCTTAAATGGTGTTAACCGTTATATGGTGTCACCCTTTAAATCGTGTCACCCCTTAAATGATATCATGTTACTCACACGTATTAATTTAATTGTAAGGTTTTCTGTTGGTAGAAATAATATGCAAGCCGTCCTCATCTAAACTCACTAAATAGAAATTTGCAAAAAAAAAAAAAAAAAAAAAAAAAAAAATTAACAAATAAAACAAAATAAATCCAGAAAAAAATATCTTCTTCTATTTTTCACGTTATACTTTATATATAAATACAGAAACTCAAAATTGTATTTAAAAATTCCATCTACATCCAGTTGTTACATACAGTAACAGCAAAGCCCAGCCCTTACCTAACCAACCAGCCACACAGAGCCATTCGTTCAGTCAACGAGAATAAATGCAACAACTTGGAATACGACACGGTCAAAGGGAAGCTACTCGACTCGTACGACGTTTTTGACGGATTGTACCGGTTGCCGCCCTTTGTCGACTCAAGTTCTCTGCGAGTTATTGAGCGACCGGAAAACGCATTTTTTCTCCGAAACTGGACACAGTGCGAACTGCTTAGGGTAAGCTGCGCAGGCTGTCGACTCCAGTCGTCTTCAAATCTACTGTATTAAATAGTTATTAACAATTTTTTTAGGCGAAATCAGCCAAACTTTCCATTAGCTAACAGAAACAGAAAGTAGATAATTTTGATTAAATTTTTTTTGTGGAAAGGGAAACAACTCATTGAATAATTTAAATAAATTGAACCTAGCCTGATTATTTCCCCTTACCTTAAACAACAACAACCTTAAATTAAGCAATATTTGAAAAATAACATTCATTTGTGGTGGGAAGATAAGGATGCTTGTTAGTGCGTGTGTGTGCGTGTGTGTGTGTTTGTGTGTGCGTGCGTGCCATAGCGTTTGGTTCTGACAATAAAGGGGTGCAGTTTTTTTTTTAATTAAATCACCCCAAAGACTATTTTCTTATTTTTAGATCTAGATCGAATGGCCGTTTCACTCTTACATTAACTTACATTTTGGCTAAGTTTATAAAAATTTTTGATTTTGCACACCATTCGGCCTAGCTTTAATTCAACATCCCCCTCCCCCCCTGCAGATTCAAGCTACCGGAGAGGAGGGTGGTGCCACGCCCACCGACACCTGCCCCAGTGAGACCGTCCTCAACACTGACGTCACCCGCGTGCCTTGCGTCATAGCGGAAGTCAAGTAAGTCTCGCACTCCCAGCGGCTTCGTTATTCTCGTAATGTGATGAATAATAATTATCGCACGCAGAGGTGTAGCGAGGGGAGGGAGGGTGGGACGGCCGCCCCGGCGCCGATCCTAATCAGGTAGAAAAATGTATTAAAATCTCATTCTATTCTAAGTAGCATTAGGGCTGTGGCGTATCGAGGGGGGGGGGGGGGTGGCGGACCGCATGGGGTGCGGGGGGGGGGGGGGGTGACACCAAGGCAAAAAAAATATCAAAATATATAGAGAAAAATGATAATTCCACTTTATTAGGTGATTCATTCGAGTGTTAAATATTCTTTTAAGAGGTGCAAATCGAAAGTTTGAGGAAGTTGGGGGGGGGGGGGGGAGGTGCAAAACGAAAATTGAAAGTTTTTCTTCGGAAAGGGTCACTACGCCTCTGGGGAGGGGGGGGGTGACACTATTAAGTGCCGCACCGGGTGATACCCGACCTCTCTACGCCACTGCATTAGGGAATTATTCAAAGTCAATGTTAAGACTTGTTTTCTACATTCGATACTTAGAAACAAGAAAAATAAAAATGTGTCCCCTACTAAGTCAACTAAAATTTGTTTAAATGATAAAACACTTGTTTTATTTTATGTTTTTACATGTAGGTGTGTATGTCGACACAGCATCATGCCAGAATCCCTACAGGCGCTGCACCCGTCGTTACACTGTAAACCTGTAAGTATGGGGTTAACTTTAGAGTTTAACATTAGAGTTGTGGGTTAACTATAGAGTTTAACATTAGAGTTGTGGGTTAACTTTAGAGTTTAACATTAGAGTTGTGGGTTGACTTTAGAGTTTAACATCAGAGTTGTGGGTTAACTATAGAGTTTAACATTAGAGTTGTGGGTTGACTTTAGAGTTTAACATCAGAGTTGTGGGTTAACTATAGAGTTTAACATTAGAGTTGTGGGTTAACTTTAGAGTTTAACATTAGATTTGTGGGTTAACTTTAGAGTTTAACATTAGAGTTGTGGGTTAACTTTGGAGTTTAACATTATGAGTTAACTTTAGAGTTTAACATTAGATTTGTGGGTTAACTTTAGAGTTTAACATTATGGGTTAACTATAGAGTTTAACATTAGAGTTGTGGGTTAACTATAGAGTTTAACATTAGAGTTGTGGGTTAACTTTAGGGTTTAAAATTAGGGTTAACTATAAAGTTTAACATTGTTGGTTAGCTTTAGAGTTTAGAGTTTATTATTATTATTATTTAACTTTATAGTTTAACATTAGAAGTATGAGTGTGCTTTAGAAGTTAATTTAAGTATGGGTTGATTTTTTAGGGTAGTATTTTGAGAAGGCCAAAAGGTTAAATTTATAGTTAAACACTGTAAGCGGGGGTTAACTTTGGAGCTAAACTACTCAAATGTTGATTATTTTAAGAATTTAACATAATGGGTTAACTTTAAAGTTTAACATAATGGGTTAACTTTAAAGTTTAACATTAGGTTTAACTTTAAAGTTTAACATTAGGGTTAACTTTAAAGTTTAACATTAGGGTTAACTTTAAAGTTTAACATTAGGGTTAACTTTAAAGTTTAACATTAGGGTTAACTTTAAAGTTTAACATTAGGGTTAACTTCAAAAATTTAACTCAATTACTGTTCTATACGACACACATTTTATCTTGAGTCACTATGGCCAAATCACAACACCACACATCCAAAGTGGCCACGCCTTAGTGACTTGTGGCCACTGGATTCACTATGTCTAAATTTTCACTGACCAGCAAGTACGAGTACGAAACAAATAGAATCGATTATTACAACGACATTCAGACATAATACCTTTGGGTTATCCACGCAATCGAATCCGTGGTATCGCTAAAACCGATATTTAATTTTATGCACAAATAAATGCAAAACAAGAATTTAATAAATAAATTAAAAAAAAACCATCCTTGAGATCCTCTCAGCTGATGTCTTGTTAAACCTAACCAAGGCAAAACTTAACCGTACCATTACTACTAGCGGTTCTCTTACGAGGGTACGGTTAACCGAAAAGTACCCCCATACCTACAAGCCCTAACACGACGGTTCTTATTCCCCAGGTCCTGCAGCACGTGCCTGTCATGAGGAAGGACTTGACCACTGGTCAGTGGAGCCAAGTTCTGGAACCGCTGGCGGTCGGATGTAGATCGGCCACTCACAGAGTTGTCGAGGGTGTGTTTTCTTCTCGTATCTGATCCATGTCGTCTCTTTAGCTTGTGTCTCTTGGATCAGTTGTGATTGTGATATGTGCAAGGTGTTACTGATCCATGTTGTCTCGTTGACTTGTGTTTCTTAGATCAGTTGTGATTGTGACGTGTACAAGTTGTTACTGATCCATGTTGTCTCGTTAACTTGTGTCTCCTAGATTACTTGTGATTAATTTGTCAGTTGCTATTGATCCAAGTCACCTTGTTAAATTGTGTCTCTTAGATCAGTTGTGATTGTGATCTGTGCAAGTTGTTACTGATCCAAGTTGTCTCATTAGCTTGTGTCTCTTAGATTACTTGTGACTCATTTGTCAGTTGTTACTGATCCATATTGTCTCGTAAACTTGTGTCTCTTAGATTACTTGTGACTCATTTGTCAGTTGTTACTGATCCATATGGTCACCATATCTTACGTTTGTTTGAAATAGCGTTTGTCCTGAAATTTACACATTTCTTTATGCTTTTAAACATTGTACATTTATGTCCCCTAATCATCTCTCCCCCACCCCCGGGGGAAATGATAAAAAAATATGTAAGTCAAGCTCAGGAAGGTCATATCGGTTGGTACGTATCACATCTCAAACTTAAGCCAGAGCAATAAGCCATACAGTTAACAATACCAGCCATAAGCTATATGCAGCCATAAACTCAATCAGCCATACATCTACATTAAGCAGCCATACCATTTATACAATCATACCTATACCTTTTACAACCATAGACATTTATGCACTTAAATTATACAGCAATGCTCCTACCTTTTTTTACAGACATACATTTAAACTATACAGCCCTACCTCTTATACAGCCATATATACCTTATATAACCATACATACCTAATAGAGCCATACAAGTTATACAGCCACACAGCTATAATACCGATTATACAGCCATATACGTACCTTATACATACACATACCAAATAGAGACATACCGATTATACAGCCATACACCTTCATCACACCTTACAGACTGGCCTTACAACTAACATATGCATCTTAAAGCAATATTTCTATCCAAATAATCATAGACCAACGTCAAAACTAAACAAACATTAACACATCTCAGCTACAAGCATGAATCATTTACAAGCATGAATAATTAACAATCATGAATCATTTACAAGCATGAAACATTAACAATCATGAATCATTTACAAGCATGAAACATTAACAAGCATGAATGAGTTACAAGCATGAAACATTAACAAGCATGAGTTCAATCAATACAATGTGTCAATCATAAGCAGGGGCCAATGAGATCAATAACTAAACCTTAAACCTAACAAAGCATGCACGTGAACAGCTCTAACACAACCTAGACCGTGTTTTGTTTGTCCCCACCATTTTTATGTTCCCACAATTTTCATATTCCCATCATTTTCATATTCCCACCATCTTCCCACAATTTTCCTATTTCCACCTTTTTTATTTTCACCATTTTTAAATTACCACAATTATCACGTTCCCTCCATTTTAAAATTTCCACCATTTTAAAATTACCATAATTTTTAAATTACCACTATTTAAAAAGTCCCTACTATTTCAAGATCCCACCATTTCATATTCTCACTATGTATTGTTAAACTATCTAATATTGATAGTCATGTACCCATTCTCCGGCAATTTATCCATAATTTTTTTAAGACCCATATTATCATAATACACTTACCATTTTCTTGTAATACACCCCCATTTTCATGATATACCTCTACTTTCATATAAAACCCCACCATATATACAAAATACTTAGAATTTTCAGGATCAATTTCCTAACAATTTTTTTCCCAAGGTCAGCTGTTACGCAATCGCTGGACTGCGCAGAAAATGTTACATTCGTTGTTTTATTTTAAATTACGTGTCTCGTTCTGTGATTCATCTTTTCATCTAAGTCATTTCATCTCCACAGGGCATTGATTTTCTTATTACAGTTGTCTATAGAAGGTTCATATAGTTTTGATATTGACAAGTAGTCCTTAGCAGTAGTATCTCTGTAATATCTAGTCATTGGTTCGTGGATTATTCCAGAAACCGCACTACAAACTAAACCCTAACTCAACACCTAACCCAACATAGCTACTAACTCAAATGAAAACTGGGATTAGCCAAATCATACTAAAGTACTCCGCTTAATAACTTTAGCTTTAATTTATGTAATAACCCTAATCGTTAATCTAATCATCTCTTAACCTTAACTTAATGTTGTGGCGAGGCTACAACATAATAAAATATTTCCTGTTAATCACAACATGTACATAATCCATGTACATAATCTATGTACATAATCTATGTACATAATCAATGTACATAATTCATGTACATAATCCATGTACATAATCCATGTACATAATCCATGTACATAATCCATGTACATAATCAATGTACATAGCCTATTAACACAATCCATGGATATAACCCATGGATATAAATCATGTACATAATCCATGTACATAACCGATGTACATAATCCATGTACATAACCCCTGTACATAGCCTATTAACATAACTCCTGGATAGAGCCCATGGAAATAACCAATGGATATAACAAATGTACATAAACTATGTACACATAAACCATGTACATAACCTATGTACAATGACAAGTAGATTGAACGTCTCCTTAATAGTCAATCCATCAATCTTCTGTCACTTCTGCTTAACTTAAAAAATCTTTCTTAACTTCAATCTTATTAAAGTAGAAATGTAGAGAATGCATGACGATTTAGAGGTGGTAGAATTATTGATAGGTTAATTAAAATTTCTAACTGCTTACGGTCAATTGGTTGTAGTATTACAATTTAACCACCTCCATATATATATATATATATATATATATATATATATATATATATATATATATATATATATATATATATATATATATATATATATATATATATATATTTCACTTTAGGACCTACTAATATAGTTTATTTCTTTTTAGAAAAACTGACCAAACCTTACACTTTATCTATTTAGTACGCACAACGATCTAGATTTTTGTCATAGTAATTATCGTTTTTATTTTTGTTATAGAATATTTTATTTTATTCGCGTTATTGAAATTCATTTTTTTTTAAAAGTTTTTTTTTTATCTAAATTTGTGTTTTTAATCAGCAAAAGTAGACAATAATTTTAAACAGTGTTAGCATTTTTTTTTCTTTTTTTTTATCACCAACACTACAATAAGAACTATTTCAGTAATCCGAAAACGTTTTGCTTAGAAATTATGTTTTAAATATTCTCAAATGTAAGCATGGTTATATTATACCTGATTTTGAAGCAAAAGCAATATATCCGTAATTCAGTTAAAATGAATTTTAGTTTAATGCAAATCAAAAAGCATAATAAGTTTTGAATTGTTAATGGGTACTAAAATCAATTTTACCCCTATGAAAAATGTGTATGCAGATTTGATTAATTTCCTTATTCTGTTTACAGAAGGCAAGCGGAAGACTCCACGACCGAAAGGTTGTAAGGAGAAAAAGGAAGATGCTAAAAATAAATCCAATGGCAAAAAGAAGACACGCAAAAATAAAGGGAAGAAACTGTGTTAAACGATTTAATATTTTCAAGACTAAGTTAATGAATTTGTTTGTTGGGACATGAATGTTTTGGAAGATTAAAAAGAAATGTGTATATGTTGTTTCAGTATAGTCAATGATCAAATTTCAATGTATAAGTTGTGTATATTTTTAAAAAATGTGTATATAATATTTCAGTATGCTCAATGATCAAATATATATTTATTATTTGTGAAGATTTGAAAAATGTGTATGTTATTATAGTATTTCAGTATGATCAATGATCAAATATATGTTTATTGTTTATGAAGATTTGAAAAATGTGTATATAGTATTTCAGTATGATCTATGATCACATTTTAATGTATGATTTTGTGAATTGTGAAAAATAAAATTTTTATTTTCCAGATTATAGTCTCAAATGGATTTCATAGTATATATATATATATATATATATATATATATATATATATATATATATATATATATATATATATATATATATATATGATCTCAGGACAAATGATCTCAGACAAAATATCTCAGACAAAATATCTCACGGACAAATGATCTCAGGACAAATGATCTCAAGACAAATGATCTCAGACAAAATATCTCAGACAAAATATCTCAGACAAAATATCTCACGGACAAATGATCTCAGGACAAATGATCTCACGGACAAATGATCTCAGGACAAATGATCTCACGGACATTCATTGCGAATGTTGGTGACATCAAGGGAAGCAGAGAATGGGTTAAGCCGAATTTCAGAAATTCTTCTATATATATTTTTTTTTTCATTGCTAGGGTTTAGTCTACCAGTTGGCGACCCCCCAGAAAGCCCTTTGCGACCCCCAGGGGTGTCGCGACCCCCAGTTTGGGAACCCGTGTACTATCCAGAGCCCTACACGGTCAACCCAACACGTCCAGCCCCAAAGGACAAAACCACAACAAAATGGAAAACATTTACACCCCCTCCACTGATCCCAAACTGACTAAGGCGTACCAGGTATTAAAAGCAGTTTAAATAACCTTACAATAATAACCCTAAACCCACAACATACAAAGTACAAGATACAAAGTACGTAAGACAATTAATCAACAAACATAAACCTGACTTCATTCTTTAACAAGAAACCAACTTCAAAAAATAAATTCATTATTATTTAAAAAAAAAAATTTGTGATATTATTTATCCCCTTATGAGCACACTGTAAACCATTTTGTTTGAAATTATGTAAATAAGTTTTGATGTTGATTCACCTGTTTTAACAGATGTATAATGGGATAGTGTTGTCAGCACTTTGTTTCCCCAACTTATGTTAGGTACCCTTTAGAGCTGGATAGACTCAAAGACGTACCACTCAGACATGTAATTTACAGCGTCGGTTTGCCTTGCATGTTCGCTTTAGTATTACAGTTTTCATCACCGGCTTGTGAGGACTGATACAGATTTACAATAGTAATATTTCTTTCCTACTTGTAGCCTACTTTCATTCATTTAAGATGGTTTACTTACACATAGATCTAATACAAAAGGTCTAAATATTTAAAATAAAACAATAAAAAAAAAAACAACCTGAAACTGAAAATGCAAATGTGTAATTAAATGATTATGCAATGGATTTTTTTCTCTCGGCGTTGTTGGTTGAGGGGACGGGGCGGGGGGAGAGAGGGTGGAATTTTGGTTTTTAAGTAGAGCTGAAATAGATTTGGGATTACAGAGAATTAAAATGATACAAATTCTAAGCAATCGGGAAAGTTTTGTTATTACAATGAGACACATCAAAGCAAACACTCTTCACTTTCAAACATTTATATCTATACAGGACCAACACCTTTTTTTTTTTTTTTTTTTTTTTTTTTTTTAATAAATTATTTGTCAATATGTTTTTTAACTTTTTTTTACCCAAAACATTCCAGATAACACTTTAATAACACACATTTTTTATGGTAAATAATTACTAGAGAAATTATTAGTATTATAAAGACAATTAAGTGGTTAGATTAATTGTTTTATATGTAGTTGGTACTCTGCACAATTAATTTAAAAGTTGAACAATTTGTTGTCTCAGTCAGTGTTTCTTTCAGACTTTCTTCTCCGGGGGGGGGGGGGGGCACTTGAAATTTTCGGGGGGGGGGGCGGACACTGTTAAAAGTATATATTTTCTATATAAATTATACACATTTCATTTGGTTCGGGGGGGGGGGGGGGGGCGGTAAAATTTTTTCGGGGGGGGGGGGGGGGGGCTTCGAAGAGATGCCTGGAAGAAACTCTGGTCTCAGTTGACTGAAACTGTTTAAACCCAGACATCTTCTAAATACGTTTTGTTGATCCTCTTTTTCATCACAGATAGGTGTCCATCCTCGGAGGACATACCTTTTTCCTTCTGCAAAATTTCCTCAAAAGCATCATTAACATTCTTGGCCATATTCTTTGCATCACCACACACATACACTAATGCATTTGATTCAACAAGCAGACGACAGAGTTCGGGGGCAAGTTGACGCATTTTGTCTTGCACATAACAAGAATTTGCATCCAAGGGAAGTGATGGGTCACGTGAGTAGGAACTATGTAATTTTGGCAGTATTTCGTCTCTTTCAAATATCTCTAATTCTTCCTTGAAAATAAAATCAAGGCTTTTATTCCTACAGCCAAAAAAACAACCAAGTTTGTCCATACTGATCCACTGTTTTTCTTTTAGCATTTCTCTGTTGTAAAAAACCTAGGCATGGGGCCACACTAGTACCTGGGCCCAGTGGCGTAGCGAGGTCGGGTGTCACCCGGTGCGGCACTTAATGGTGTCACCCCAACAGAGGCGTAGCGACCCTTCCCGGGGACAAACTTTCAAATTTTCGATTTGCACCCCCCCCCCTCAAATTTTCGATTTGCACCCCCCCTCAAACTTTCGATTTGCACCCCCCTCACACTTTCGATTTGCACCCCCTCCTCAAGTTTTTCTATATATATTTTGCTATTTTTTGCCTTGGTTTCACCCCCTTAAATGGTGTCACCCAGTGCGGTCCGCACCCCCCGCCCCCCCCCCCCTCGCTACGCCCCTGCCTGGGCCAATCATCACTAGAGGTTTTGAGAGATCTTCAGGAAGTCGAAAATTCTGATTTGTCCTAATGAATATGGGTATCTTTATGAGCTGAACAGCATTTTTTTTCAAACTGCATGCAAGAGGTTATATCATCCAGCCATCCAGTGCAAACACCACGTCTCTTATAATGGTGCCCTTTCTCCAGGTTATAATTTATTTCAACCACATTAAAAACAATATCAAGTTGATCAGGGCTAGTCTCTGGACAACTATAAATAGATTAGGGTCTGGGTTGCAAACCAGGTAGATGTTCTCAGTGGCGTAGCCAAGATGGTCTTAAGGGGGGGGGGGGGGGGTTTACAATTTTTACCCGGGTACAAACTTTCGATTTGCACCCCCCCTCAAACTTTCGATTTTCACCCCCCTCCATCAAACTTTCGATTTGCACCCCCCCCCCCCCTCAAACTTTCGATTTGCACCCCCCTCATACTTTATATATATACCGAGGGGTCTATGGGGGGGGGGGGTTATGACCCCCCCTAACCCCCCCTGCCTACGCCACTGGATGTTCTAATAATCTCTCCACAGGTGGGTAGCAAGATGGAAAGAAAAGCATACAATATATCAAGTAAAGAAATCTGATATCCTCGAACATATTCTGTATATTGTGAGCTACTCTCTTTACTACACAACTCTTGCATTCTTCTTACTTCAATAGGATTCGAAGTGCTTTCTGCGAGGGTTCTTATTAATGCCTTGCTAGGGGGTTCTTGAATATTTAAACAAGTAGTAAAAATGTGCCTTAAAGTAGAAGTGACATGTATATGAGATGGTACAGCAGCTCGCAGCTTTGAAGTATCTATAATATAAGCGGGCAAGTAGTGTGTCAGTCCGTAATCGCTATAGATTTTGGAACCATAAAAGTAAACATCGTACTATGTAGTGCTTTGCAGTGCATCGCATTGTCTTGTTTGGTATAACAGAAAGTGTTAATTTTTCATCTGCATGATTAACCCTCCCAATTCTTTCTAAAAGAAGATCAACCTCACTTGAGTTGTTGGGACAAATTATAGAAACTGCATCACCAGGGGCATAATCAGCATTTTTGATGTTCAATTGTAGCCGCAATGTTTTCTTCAAGGCTTATGAATTTTAAAGAACTTTAGCAGTTATAACAGGAGCATGAAAAATACTTGATGCAGCACATGGCATTTTGCAACCATTCTGGTACTTTAATGTAGAAAACTCTACAGCTTCATTAGAAAATACCATTTTTTATAAGAGTATAAAGCGTAATAAGAATAAAATACAGCTTCCATAAGATGTAAGTTATCATGATGTATTGATGATTTCAGTCAAAGCTCACTAACTTCTTAAATTTTAAATTAAATAGCGCTAATGGTTTCAAATTGAAAATTTAAATTAGGAATTAATTGATTTTAATTTATAAAATTGTTTTTCATACAATTATATAAAGCAATATTATTTTATAAAAAAAATTTATAGAACTATTGTCAATAGTCAATTAGGTTTTATTTAAAAAAAATTCTTTGCTGACAAATGTACTTTAAGAATTAAACCAAACGTTGCTTCCCTTGAATAAGTTGACCTACTAATATAGTTTCAATAATAAAGTGGAAGTTTTCACTTTCTATGGCAGGGGTTCCCAACCCCGTGCCCGCGGGCGCCATGGCGCCCGCCGAACGATTCGTATGTGCCCGCCTATCACTATTCGACAGAGACAGAATTTTTTTCATAAACATTATTGAAAGGTTGAAGGGGATGGAAATCGAAAGTTTGAGAGGGGGGAGGGTGCAAATCGAAAATTTGAGGGGGAGGGGGGGTGCAAATCGAAAATTTGAGGGGGGGGGGGTGTGCAAATCAAAAATTTGAGGGGGGGGGGGGTGCGAATCGAAAGTTTGAGGGAGGGGGTGCAAATCGAAAGTTTTGTCCCCGGGTGACGGGAAGGGTCGCTACGCCTCTGGGAGGAGTTGCCGATTTAAAATAGGTGGTGCCCGCCACCCTACCGATATTTTAGAATGTGCTCTAGAGTAAAAAAAAGGTTGGGAACCCCTGTTCTAAGGCATAAAAATTGGTGAAATTATAGTTACATTTGTAAAAATTAAAGCCGTTTGGGAACCATAGATTGTATCAAACATAAGCCGTTAAAAAAAACCGTTTAGAATTATTTTATCAGTTCAAATATTTTTAAAAACTGTCCTCAACCTCAACTTGAAAAATAATAAAAGTCAGAACAATTGCTTTCCATGATAAATATACATAATAGCTTAGTATTGTATTTATATTAAACAATATAACATCCCCATTCACCACAACACCCTGACTCTACTAATCACAATTAAAACTAATAGTGTTTGCTAAATTTAAAAAAATAATTGCCAGGACCACTCACAAAACTGTGGTCTTGCAGTTATTTGCAAGTATTTGCTCAAACTTGCAAAGAGGTAGGACCTGTGCAGTGCCGGTGCAAGGTTATTTAGCACCATAGGCAAAACTGAATATAACCCCCCCCCCCCCGAAAATTTTATTGTTTATTTTAACCACCATATATATATATATATATATATATATATATATATATATATATATATATATATATATATATATATATATATATATATATATATATATAAGCTTTAGACAAGGTAATAAACAAAGGCATGGCTATCGATACGGTGCCCAGGACGAACTATCAATTGTGCACCCCATCTTAAAATTAGGCCTATATATATACTCGAGTTTGTGAAAATGCGCCCCCAAGCTCCCTCACTATGTAGGACGGTGGAGGGGGGGGGGGGTTACCTGTCACTTTTTTATGTCCACAATTGATGTAGAAAACAGTTAAATAAGTCCGTAATGTCAAGTAGCAGTCAATAATCTTTATTTCGACTGTATATAACTGAGTAATCAGCTTTTTATATTATTATTATATATATATAAGATTATATAATATAATCAAAATTATTAGGTACTTTTTACTATTGGAGACTTCACATTTTTTGCGCCTTCACATAGGTAGCGCTGGCCCTACGGTCATAGCACTTCGCATCTAGATAGAGTAGGGATAGGGTAATTCAACATGGGCTCGAAGGCCTAAAACTTTTGAGGTTATGCCGTCTTCAAAATTAATCTGAATTAATTTAAAAAAAATAAAGATTACCAAATTAAAACTTAAAGATAATAGTAGTTATATCAGAATTCTGTTTAAGAACACGTAGTTCAAACACACAACCAAGTACACAAGTCGAAGGGGAAGCAACCAAGTACACACGCTTAAGGGGAGGCAATGAACCGAAGAACAATAAAAATTTATCTTTTATATAAAAAGAAATACATCTAAGAATCACAAAAGACAATTTTCACAGTGCAAACTTTTAGTTCAACACAAATCATTTTTATAATTTCATTTTTTTCACCCAATTATTATGTATACATATATTTTTATACATATTTTTTAATTGCTGAAAAATAATTCCTGTCTATTATAAAAGCTGAATCAGCTCTATCAATGTACACAAGGCAAAGAAACCAAACAGACGAAATTGGAGCATCTGTAGCCCGCGGCTAAATCTTAAAATAAAATAAAAAAGATAAAATGACAACAAGTCTTGAAATGCTCCAACATAAGCGTGCATTTGCTTTGGTTGTTAAGTTAAAGGTTGCGTTCTGCCTCAAATGACACCCATTTTAGGGGTGACACTAAATCGAAAAATTGTAAAATCTACCGTTAAACTAATGTTATATCAAGTCATAGTAATTATAATAGTAAGGCAGAGGGGTGATATCTAAATACAACATTGAAGGAGGGGGGGGGGGGGGGTAACACTCTCAGTTACCGCACCGGGTGACACCCGACCTAGTGACGCCAAGGCCCTAACACTCACGTTATCCACTACCCATTATAACTCTAGTTGTAACCAAAATAAGACCTTCACACTGATCGTAAAGTTAATCGCTGCCATTAATCCTGACCCTAACGCAGACTAAACCCCTGACAACAACCCAACCCCGAACCACCTAACAATGACACCAACAGAAATAAAAACCACCTCTTAGGCTACTTAAGTTTTTACACTAACAAAACAAAACCCATCTCTTTCAAGCAGGTGGTGTTTTAGATAAAAAAGACCTAATAATCCTTCTTTGCTGTTGACTTTCTTCCATTAACCGGCTGCCAATCGAAGCCGGCAAAATAAACCGGATCCGTGAATTTTCTTTTTATTAGTTTCTCCGTCAGATTACACGAATAACCAAACATTAAACAATCCGGCTCGAACACAGTTTCCAAAAGTGAAATGGTGTCTGATGAGACAGTGGAGTAGGCCTCAAACATGGCTTCCTCTCTCTGCTGATGACGTACTTCCGGTGGGCCCGAGTCGTCGTATGCCCGGAAGGCGGCTGTCTTAAACTCGTTCTCTGGGATGTGGGTGTGGTTGTGGAGATGCTTGGGGTAGGGGATGTGCCTGGAGATGTAGCCTTGTGCCTGGAACACCGTCCAGAGTCTTCTGAGGCCTTCGTACATCGGCATGCAGATGAATGGGCTGTCGAAGGGTCAAGGTCACAGTTAGGAACGGAAGAAGCTTGTTGATGCGTACACATACACATACACGTAGACGCACTCGTACGCTTAAGCTTACACGGAATGGTATACGAACAGGTGAATGTACACGTACACATAACATTGTTAGTCAGTCAAGTCAGTCAAGTATGTCAAGGTCCTGACGTACCTGCTGGTCAGTTGGTCCAGTCAATATTGTATGACAAAGTCCTGATTTACCTGAAGGTCCAGTCAGTCATGTATGACAAGGTCCTGACTTACCTGCCCATCCAGTCAGTCATCCATGACAAGGTCCTGACTTACCTGTTTTGGTCAGTAGGTCCAGTCAGTCATGTATGACAAGGTCCTGACTTACCTGCCCATCCAGTCAGTCATCCATGACAAGGTCCTGACTTACCTGTTTTGGTCAGTTGGTCCAGTCAGTCATGTATGACAAGGTCCTGACTTACCTGCTGGTCAGGAACCCGTAGGTCCGGCTGATGATGTCGGACATGACCTTGACCTCGTTTGCCCTCACCAGATCTCTGGCACCGGCACCGGAAATGTTCCTCATCTCCAGCCCGACCAGGCTCAGGATCTCTCTGTTGACAGGATAAAGGTCAAGGTCAAGAAGTCACGAGCTTAATGCTTCTGGAAAATATACATCGATCGAGGTGAGCTTTGGGACGTGGTCTACAACACAATATGACATTACCCCCCCCCCCCCCCCCCCCCCCATCCCGTTTAGGGATAAGTTAGAAGTGTGGTGTTATGGTTAGAGTAAGGGTTAGTTTAGGGTTAGGGTAAGGGTTAGGTTAGGGTTAGTTGAAGGTTTATAGTTAGGATTTCGATTGATGTTGGGCATAGGGTTAGCTATAGGTCTATGGTTGGGGTTTGGGGTTAGGATTAAGGTCAGGGTTCTTCAGCCTGAATAGGGGGTGGGGGATAATTACCCAGAGGGTAATTGACAGCGGCGGTGACTCTGGGAAATGGGGGGGGGGGATGCGTAATGTCCTCGATCATTTGGCGCTGTTTTATTCGTTCGTAGCGTATGTTCAATTTTCGTTTCGTTAATAAGATGAACAAAATATGAAAAACAAAATTTACGAAATTTCGTTACGAATCGCAACGAGTAACCTGTAACTACATTAAAAAAAAATTTGTTAACTAGCATCAGGCTAAGGCTCTATAAGAAATCGTTAAGGTTGTAAATAACCTTGACCTTGAGTCTTGCATGAAGGTCTCCATCTTGCCGATGAGTGTGTAGTTGATGTTGCAGAGGTCGCAGTGCTTGTGGATGGCTGTCAAGTGGACGTCGATCACCAACCCTTTCCTGTAGGCGTGGCCGACGTACCTGCAGAGGTCATCGAAGGTCAACCTCTGCTCGCAGTTTTCCGCCCGGCTCCGGTAACCCGAGCTATAAATAGTAACAGGCGAGGTTATCTCCCTTTGTCATTGAGTATCATCATGGTACGGTACGTACATAAACCTTGTTACATTTTTTAAACACATGTAGTAAAAACAACCTGATGTTCTAATTGGCTATTTTCCGCTGTATAAAAGTTTAAGGGAGTAACTAAAGATATACAGAACATGGATCAAGCAAAGAAGTTGAGTAGAAGGAAAGGGAGACAAATATAATGACTTTTCAAATTCAAATATTTGAAATTGTATGCTTTGACGGAGGGGTAATAGAATACAATGCGGGTGGAAGAAGGGTGGGTGGGGTGTGGCGTAGGCGTGCTGGGAATTTTTTATCAGATGGAACGTGCAGCAAAAAAAGAAACATCTTAAAGCAAAATACACCCCCTCCACTCAGCAGCTAAAACACTGAAAACCACCCTTTAGGCATTAAAACCCTTTCAACCATCTTTAAAGCCTGAAAATCCTATAAATGAAACTTGAAAAAACCTAAATAAAATAAACAACTACAAATGCCCTTTCATTACTTAGAAAACTACTTTCCTCACCCCTTCATTCATACCAAAAATCCTTGTCAACAACACTTTAAAACCTTAAAACTATGCCAACGCTTCTTAAAAGCTAACAACCGGAAAGATGCGCAACGGAAAACTGCGCACAAAAAATGTGCGAAAGAGCATTTTTGTTTTCTTAAATTATGCATTTATAGACTTTAACAAAAAAAAATGACCACATGTATATTGTAGCTTAATAAAAACACTTTTCCAAAAAACATGACAAAATTAAAGATTATAAGTATAATTAGTTCTTATTTGCGCAATTTTCCGTTAGCGCATTTTTCCGTCTGTGCATGTTTCTGGTACCCCCTCCCCTCCCACAGTGTAAACCCGGGCCAACCCACGTGACCTACAGACGGCGGATGGTGGCGATGTTGTGAGCAGCGATGGTGCTGGGCAGGAAGAACTTGTCCAGCCACGCCGAGAACAGGTGGGAGAACGGATCTCGTGTGAACATAAACGTCTGGAAGGTTCTCAACATCTCCATCTGTTCCTCTTTAGTATAGTTAGTCAGCTTCATGGAGTTGGGAATACTGGAAAATATATATACAGACTTTATTCATATATGTATATATGTATTTAACACACACACACACACACACACACACACACGCACGCACGCACGCACGCACGCACGCACTCACACACACACAAACACATGCGCATGAAGGGTAGTGTGGTAGATGTTATGAGTTTGCTACACTATCAACAATCGCCGCTACATGGTAGTTCTACAGGTCAAATGAAGGCGGGTGATGGCGATGGACGTACTGCTCCCCTTCCTCCCTCCCGAGCCAAATCGAATTGAAGTAGAGGAAGGACACTTGTTTAAGTGTATAATTGATACATTCTGTTTCGTTAGAGGGCGGACAATAACGCCCCCCCCCCCTCCCTCTCTCCAATGAGATGCCTGAAATAAACTTTGGTCAGCAAAAGTGAAGTTTTTTCCCCCACTGCGACAAATTTAATAAACATTTTAATGGAACTTTGTTTCCCCACACCTCCCCCCATACCATTATGTTTTCGCATGATGTTGTCTGCTGTCTGCTCT
This sequence comes from Physella acuta, assembly GCF_028476545.2. Lineage (NCBI taxonomy): Eukaryota > Metazoa > Mollusca > Gastropoda > Physidae > Physella > Physella acuta. The sequence goes on along the minus strand of NW_026732381.1, from coordinate 4,129 downwards.
ATTGGATCTCGTGGTCCTGTTTATATGTACGTATATGTATTCATATACCAATTTATACATATTTGAAGACACATACTGTCCCGTCCCCCCACTTACTCCACATGTGCACTCATGCTCGTCATGTCAAATATCCCCAGGCGTTTACTCACAGGCTTGTTCATGACCTTGAACGCGCGCTTCCAGAACGAGGATCCGACCTTGAAGAAATAAATAAATGGTCAAATTGTAACTTGTTATTTGAGTTCTTCAAACGTCGTACTATTTAGTGTCGAAATTAGAAAGCCTTCAGTGTGGTTAGTGTTATAGGGCTGGTAAGTAGGTCACCAAATTGTTCTACGGCTCAATAAACAATCCATGAGCCATAGAACTGGTTGGTGACCTACTTACCAGCCCTATAACTTAGTCCATTGTTGATGCTAGTGGGTTATCCCCCCCTCCGTCTCCAGAACTGGGACAGGCTGTAACTGATAGGAAGCCATCCCCGTCCCTCCTAGCTATGTGCAGGCAAGGGTTGCCACCCCTCGCTGGACTGCCGGCATCAGGCAGGTGTTAAGGTTCCTGAGGGTGAAGCTGGGGCCGGGAGAATGAATTAGGAGAGTTGAACGTTGGCCTTGTGAGGATGTAGACGTGTTTTGTGTTTTAAGATGTGGTAGGGCTGGCCCCTAAGCAGAGGCGTAGCGAGGGGGGGGGGGTGCGGACCGCACCGGGTGACACCATTTAGGGGGTGACACCAAGGCAAAAAATAGCAAAATATATAGAGAAAAACTTGAGGGGGGGGGGGGCAAATCGAAAGTTTGAGGGGGGTGCAAATCGAAAATTTGAAAGCTTGTCCCCGGGAAGGGTCACTACGCCTCTGGGGGGTGACACCATCAAGTGCCGCACCGGGTGACACCCGACCTCGCTACGCCACTGTCCCTAAGGCTGTTGATGAGCAAGTTTTCCTCTTCTTTAGACCATGCAACACTACCATGTAGTGTCTAGTTTCACCATCCATTAAATGAATGTTGCTGAGTTGAGATTGTGTTGGTGTCTTCTTTAACAATCAAGTAATCTACTGTTGAGGTGTCTAATTCACCACACAACTGGTTAATCTCTCACTGAAGTCATCAACGGCATCAAACCATGTACCAAATATACTGATGAAGTTATAACAGTTAGGTTTAGAATCATGAAAACAAAGAGGACAGTAAAATGGTTAAGATTAAGTTTAGAAAGCTAAGATAACTAGAAGGAGAGATATAGTAAAAAAATTATAAATCTACGTAATCGACTATCCTGGACATACATCATAAAGCTAAAAGGCTATATTTCAGTCAAGATACTCGTTGTTTTCCCTCTAATCCAAACTGTGGCGTAAAATATATGACGCAATATATTTAGTTACAACACTGAGAACCGAATTCTATATAACCTAGAACCTTTTCATAAAGTTCTCAAATTTGTTGTAGGCCTACTAAAAAAAAAATAGAATGTTTGCCTTAACAAATTTTATACTGCATGTTGTAAAAAAGAGATAGCATTTTCAGAAAATTAATCCTCTCAAAAAAATAGTGAGATATACACAACCATTCAAGATCACATAACCAACCCTGTTTTAATCATATAGATCAGATAAACAGGTCTGCCCTAACCAAAAAGATCCCATAAACAGGCCTGATGTTGACTTATTAGGCCAACCTTCGACCACTCTTTATACCTCACTCGATCCCATTATCCGAGTACTTTGTTGTTATAGCCAAACACTTCTTCTTTTTCTTCGTTCTTAATTTTTAATGTTGGAGGGGATCGAGCCATATCTGCCAGAGGGTTTGGAATCAAACCATTCATCAACCCTTACATCAACCCTTACATCAACCCTTAAATCAACCCATACATCAACCTTACATCAACCCTTACATCAACCCTTACATCAACCCTTACATTAACCCTTACATCAACCCTTACATCAACCCTTACATCAACCCTTACATCAACCTTGACCTACTTTTTCAACGCCGCAGTACAGCAGACGATGCTCCCTGCTGACGTAGATGTTGAGGTAGTGTGGCCTTGACCTATGCAACACATGCAAGTTCCGGCATGCGGAAGTCTTGTTGTCGGCACGCTCTCGCAGCCTCCTCCGGACCATCTGTCAACACAACGTGAACAAGAGGGTAAGGGAGTAGACGGATAGAAGCTGATGCATTCAGCTGTATGATTTGGGATCGGAACTGTATTGAATGCAAGGACTGGTAGATGATGAATTTTAGAATGAAAGATGAAAAATATGATATTGTACGAATGAAGAATCCAGAATATCATTAGAGTTTCTTTCAAGCATCTCAGCTCCCCCCACCCACCCCCACACCCGAAACGAAATAGAATTTATATAGACAATATATACTTTAAAGTGTCCCCCTCCCCCCCACTCCCCCCTGAAAATGTATGTTATGGGTAAGGGCTTTTATCGATTGGAAGCTAGCGGAATACGACGGTAGTGGGTCGTCAGGTCAACCTTTTGTGTAAGAAAATCGTGGGATAGGAACGTTTTGGTACCAGAGGATTATTGGGATATGTTGGGTGTAATATAGGAAGGTTATGGGATCGACGAATAGGTATGCTTTGGATAAGTAGGTTTTGGATAGGTAGGTTTTTGGATAGGTAGGTTTTGGATAGGTAGGTTTTGGATAGGTAGGTTTTGGATAGGTAGGTTTTGGATAGGTAGGTTTTGGATAGGTAGGTTTTGGATGGGTAGGCTTTTGGACAGGTGGGCTTTGGATAGGTAGGTTTTGGATAAGTGGGCTTTGGATAGGTAGGTTTTGGATAGGTGGGCTTCGGATAGGCAATTTTATGATAGATACGTTTTAAGAAAAGACGGTTTGTACTAAAAACCATTGGCTTAGTTTTTTTGTCATCATTGATCTATTGGTTTTCACATCCTTCTATAACTCTATAACAGACTTGGCAAAGCTGGTTTTATGGTCCATACATCGCTATACGAATCATACAGGGAACAAAACAGATCTATATATACTGGATTTGGCTTTATGTGAGTTAGAAATGGGCAGGCGAGAAGGGGGGGGGGTGAGGCAAGTAAAGTATCGATGCGGAATAAAACAAACGCCAGTCAGTTAAAAAAAAGAAAACTCAAAATTCATTTCGATTTTTAAAGTTCGGATCTCCTGAGTCCACCCAGCTCTAATGGGTACCATACTCGGTTTGTGAGAAAATAATTTGTTCTGACCACACCATCCATTCACATGCCAAGGTCAAGAAACATGTGAAACTCTACTTCATCTGCCCTTTGGATAGCTAGTTCTTTACTTTTTATAACTACAACAGCTAACTTTTGTTTGTGTCAATATTTACTCACCCCTTTACAATCAAACACAATGAATAATTTACCCTTAGCGCTAATCCTAACTACTAAGTTTTGCGCTAATCCTAACTACTAAGTTTTGCGCTAATCCTAACTACTAAGTTTTGCGCTAATCCTAACTACTAAGTTTTGCGCTAATCCTAACTACTAAGTTTGTGCTAATCCTAACTACTAAGGCTTGCGCTAATCCTAATATACTAATACAACATGAAGTGGGAGAGGGGTCGTTTAACTTTGTGCAACATGGTGTTATTAAAGAGTGTGGGCGTGTAACTCTGCCTTTGATTACATAATTCTTTTTTTTGCGTAAAATATATTCGCCATTTGAGATGATATTAGGTTGCTACATCCACCACTTCATGAAACTAATTTCTTTGTTCTGTCGACAAACAGTTTTTTTCCCCCTGAATATCCAGTTGGATCGATTATACCCTTTAGTGATTAGGTGACAATTATCAATATATTAAATATGGACTGATCATACTTTCCGTTCTGTCTAATACATGCCTGAAATAAAGAAGCGTGTCCTCAATACGTCAGTATAAAGATACAGATGTACGGTAAACGTATCAAGTAGATCTACTTATGACGCTGTACAATGGCCTTTGTTCCCGTGAGTTAGGCCATGACAACACAACATCACCAGTTATCGATTATTCCAAACAGACGGTAAATATTGCGATAACAGGGCGTGGCCCAGTAGCTTCCCTTTGATGTGGCCAGCAACATACCGCTTACCGACGTCACATCCGGTGCTGTCTCGTAAGGCTG